>NC_060273.1:100071315-100371315 GCF_021613505.1 Equus quagga
AAAAAATAGTAGAGAGTGAAGTGTGTGCTTGTGAAAGTAGGGAAACAGCTCATAGATGATGAACTGAGTCAGCTTCATTTGACACAGAGCAATTTCTCTATACTGTCCTCTCAAATGGGGAAGTATCTCAAGTAGTCTTTGTGAGGAATTGAGTTCCTTTTTTTTTAAGCAACATATTAGGAACCATCCAATAGAAGAAAGGTATACTTAAATTATGCTACTTCTCAAAATCATGCCTCTTCCATGACCAGTGGTATATGATGGTGATGGGGGTGGGAGAAACACCACTGAGGCACTGAGGGTTTGCCAAAAGCATTGTCTTCAGAGAAATTAAAAACAATAATACAATTATCTCAAAGTTTGTCTACTTTTGATCATCACCATGGTTAGATGTAGGATATAAATGAAAGCAATGAATCACCAAATTTTGGTCTCTTAACGATTTTATCATTCCAAATTTTTTATTTGCCTTTATGGGAAGTGTGGGGTCTATTTTATTTGATTAATATATTTGCTTTCCTCTTGCATTGACAATCATTCCACGTGTAATAGGTGAGGGTAGTTTTTAAGTTGACTGCTGAAATATTACTGTTTCCTCATATAAAGACATTTCCTTTCATGGACTTTACATGAGCATTTTATACTAGAATGAAGACATTAGAGACATGATGTGTCACAGCTTAACAAGATTGTCACCAAGAATCAGTCCAAAGCAGTTCGCACTCTCAGACAGCCAGTCAAGCGGTTAATGACTGAGAAAATCCGCTAGTTAATTTGTCAGTTGAAAACTCGGTGCTTAGCAGCTTCATATAACTACATCGTCTGCATCCTACTCAGCAAACTGTCACCCCATAATCCCCGAAACGGCTGATGTGAAGAAGTCCTCTCTTTCCCCTCTCAAATGGCTGCATCCTGTGAAAAAGAGTGTTCCTGTCAATGCCTATCCATGTTCCAGTGACAAGGCTGACGGACAACAGGCAGAGAAAGACCAACAACCTGCCGGCCTGCTGAGTGTCCTCAGAAAGCCCAGTGTGGTGAGGGAAGATATTACTGCCACTGTGGTCAGGGACCCGCGCCAGGGTGTGTAAATGGAAACATGTACAGTGCAGAAGTGACTTTCTTGACTATTCTTACTGAACTCAAAATGCCACAGAGTCAAAAGCACAATTTAGCCATATAATCACTTCTAGAAAGTTAACATGTATGACCCTAAATATTTCCAAGGGGTCAAATTAGTCCAGAGAACAGTAAGGGATCTTCCAGCAATGTTCTGAGGGTAATGCTCTCACAATGCATGGGAAGCAGAATAAGACCATGGCCACTAGAAATAGGAATGTTCCCGGCTGCTTGGAGCCCCTCAAGCCCTGGAGTCTAGACTCATGCCTAAAAATATCTGAACTTGCTTCAACTCCCTTTGCAAGTACAAGGAGCGAGATATGAAGGGAAGAGCAAGGTATAGACAGACAATGGATGGATAGGTAAATTTGGATGGATGTAAAATAATCTTTATATTCACAACTTGCAAAAGGAGGAAAATGTGCATAGGAATGACAAAATGCTAAAATTCATCTATTTAGTTGTAGAATCTGAATTCTGTGAACTTCATCTAAAGCTATTTTCTTAATTAGCCAGTTTTCTGGGGAAGCTATCCAAGAAATTTGATCAGATAGTTATGGCACCCTCCTAGCCTCTTAGAAAAGCATGTTTGGAAGGAACTTAGAGAACTTCTAGTCTGACAACTTCATCTTAAAAACGAGAACTAAGATCAGAGTGGTAAGATGCTTTCCCCAAGGTTACGAGTTAAATTAGAGGTAGAGCTGAGACCAGAAGCAGGTCCTGATTCCTTGGGCAATGACATTTTCTCTCCGTTGTGTATGTGACAAGGGACAGTGAAATAGCCTGCTTTTAAGTCTCAAAACCAGTTATCCTGGTTACAAAGTTACACTGGAGTTGCCCTACGGAGGGTTCCTTAGGACAAAATTGGGAAATGGCATTCTATTCTTCCCTGTAGAGGTTTGTTATAAAGACCTGCCCTGCCACTCCTGTTCAGGGATTCTCATGCTATTCCCACCTTGAATTTCCCTCTTGAGCAATTCCCCATGGACCCTAAGCCTCCTCATAATCACTCTCTTAGGCTAAAACTTACCTGCCATGTACCTATTCTCTCAAAGTCACAGCAAACATTTGGCTGAAAAATCTGATAAATGTATCCTATACACACCAGAAGCTTTCTTAACCTATCATCACTTAACTGACTCTCTGGATTAAGTGGCACTGTCCATTCCCTCTTGTGCCCTCAGCATGCTGAGGACTTGCAGCTTAACCATTGACACATGTAAGCACGTGTGGTCTGTGTTTTGCAGTACTGTGTGTGTACGTGTGTGTGCATGTGTGTATGTGCACAACACTTTTTTTGACAGCAAATAGACAGGGACAGATGAGAATTTCTGGTTTCCTGGTAGTGCTCTTACCGAAAGCATGGACACAAAGTAAAACTGCTAATTTTTTGTATACTATTCTTTTCCATTTACACGTTGCAAACAGCTAGTGAAAGCTAAGGTGTTAGAGACTTAAAATTTGATTACTTTGCGCTGGAATCCATAAGGAAGGTCGGAAGGAAAGAAACTATGAGGGGGCACAAGTAAGAGCTACATAAGCTTGCTGACCATTCAATGTCTTAACGAAGCAGAGTCCCTGTTTGGAGCCATTTTTCAGTGTTGTGCTGTGGTATTTATATCTCCCCGTTGTTTGACATTCTTTCTGTTTTTTATTTTTGCTTTCATCAGTTTTGCTACAAACATTTTAATATGTTAAATTCCAAACATTTGAATGTGTTAAATTGCTTCCAACACAATTTTTTATTAGAATGATGACAAAGTTTTATTTCTACCTTTCCTTTCAATTCTCTGGATTTTATGAAGTATAAAAGCCCCTTCATTTCTTGGGGAAATATCTCCTCACAAGTCAAGAGAACTTAGGCTATTATTGTGAGGAAAAGTCACCTTTTATTTCAGTAACCACTCCATTGATCAAGTTTCTAATTCTGTCTACCTGAGCACAAAGCAAATTAATCCTGCTCTTGGGATTATTGACAGACTGGAAGAAAATACAAAAACAGTCTCCTCAGAAGATATAACTTCTTGAACTGCTGACTTAAGATCATTTAATAAGTTCAGAACCAACTACTTGCCTTTGGAAAACCATAGAACCAAACAGAAGCCCGAATACCGTATTACTTAGATTTTAAGAAATGTTCCCCTTCTCCATACTTTTGCATTTTTAAATAAACATTTTTAGAATAGTTTTAGATTTACAAAAGAGTTATAAATATTTACAGAGAGTTCCTGTATAGTCCACACTCAGTTTCTGCTAATGCCAACATCTGACATAGTATGGTACACTTGTCACAACTAACAAGCCAGTATTGATATACTTTTTTTTGGCGAGGAAGATTTGCCCTGAGCTCACATCCATTGCCCATCTTCCTCTTTTATTTTTTCTGCTTGAGGAAGATTAGCCCTGAGCGAACATCTGCACCAATCTTCCTCTATCTTGCATGTGGGATGCCTCCCCAGCATGGCTGATGAGTGGCGTAGGTCGGTGCCCAGGATCCAAAACCATGACCCTAGGCCACCAAATCAGAGTGTGTGGATCTTTTAACCACTCAGCCACAGGGCTGGCCCAAACATACTATTTTTAACTAAAGTCTATACTTCATTCAGATTTCCTTAGTTTTTACCTAATGTCATATTTCTGTTCCAGAATCTTATCCAGAATACTATATTACATTTAGTTGACTTGTTTCCTTCGGCTCCTCTAGACTGTGACAGTTTCTCAGACTTTCCTTGGTTTTGATCACTTTGACAATTTTGAATAATACTGGTTGGGTATTATGTAGAATGTCCCTCAATTTGGGTTTGTCTGATGTTTTCTCATGATTAAAACGGATTTATGGGTTCTTGGGAAGAGGTAAAGTGCCATCCTCATCACATCATACCAAGGGTACATCAACATGACTCATCACAGGTTGTTTTAACCACTAGGCCATCAGGGCTGGCTCGACTCTTTATTTTTTTAATTTA
The DNA here is from genome assembly GCF_021613505.1 of Equus quagga. Taxonomy (NCBI): domain Eukaryota; kingdom Metazoa; phylum Chordata; class Mammalia; order Perissodactyla; family Equidae; genus Equus; species Equus quagga. Next base: position 100,075,398 of record NC_060273.1, read on the forward strand.
TATACATTAAAGTTCATTCTTTGTGATATAAAGTTCTATAAATGGAATCATACAGTAAGTAGCCTTTTCAGATTGGCTTCTTTTGCTTAGCAATATGCATTTAATATTCATTTATGCTTTTTTGTGGGCTAACAGCAGTTCTTTTTATCACTGAATAGTGTCCCATTGTATGGATGGACACAGTTTCTCTGTTCAACTACTGAAGGGCTTCCTGGCTCATTCCAATCTTTTATGGTTATAAATAAAGCTACTATAAACTTTCACATGCAGATTTTGGGTAGACATAGTTTTCAATATACTGGGTAAAAACCTAGGAGGGCGACTCAAGATCATATGGTAAGATTATGTTTAGCTTTATAAAAATTTCCAAATCTGTGTTCCAAAGTAGCTATTCCATTGTGCATTCCCACCAGGAATGAACAAGAGTTCCTGTTGCTCTTCATCCTTGCCAGCAATTGGTATTATCATTTTCATTTTTTGGTTTTTGTTTATTTTAGCCATTCTAAGAAGTGTGTGATAGTAATTCATATTGTTTTAAGTAATACTCCCTGTTCCCCCCCCCCACACACACACACACACGCACATTTTACCATTGCTGAAATAGATCTTGGTTTTATAAACTATACATATATTCAATGTAGTGTTTCTGGAGTTGCCTGGGAAATGCTATGACTCATCTTAAAGCAGATGATGCTTTATAATCTATATAGAATGAAGGGAATGTGACTTTCAGGGATTGAAGTAGGACATCATACTTGTGTTTTCTCTCTCTCATGAAATTTTTAATTTGGAATTATACTTGGCTGCAAGTAACAGAATTTTTGATTAACAGTTGATGAAACAAATAGGGTTTTGTGTTCCTCATATAATAAACAATCTAGAGGAAGACAGTTACTGGTATTGATTCAAATACTCAGAAATGATGTTAGAGATTCAGAATCTTATATTTTGGCTCTACTCAAGTATTTCACTTCATGGTTGCAAGATTGCTCCACTTGCAGACCAGATGTAATGTCTATTTCCAGCGTAAGAATTTGGTAGGGACAATGTCAATAAAAGTTTCAGAAATACTCAAGTTACTAGAACCAATAGCCATTGCTAGAACTGGGCTACAAGGCCATCTGCAGCCTCATAGAAGGCCAGGAAAGCAAGTATTCAGCTGGATTAAATCCCAGCCTGAACAAAATGGGACTTCAAATACAAGGTAAAAGAGGATAAGTGGTTAGGCAACTAACAGAATTTAGAGAAAGGGTAAGAGATGAAATGAGTATTTTGAAATCTTCTTTACAACAACATTCTTAATAAGTACTGGTATTTTGACCACACTTCATCAAAGCAAGATATTTTTATTAAATCGGATGAAATATATCACATTGGCATAGAATTTTAGAAATGGAATAGATTTATAGATGTGGAATGAAAGTGGGATTTAGCATTAGAAGACCAGATTTCAAGATTTGTCACTGGCTTTCACTAGCTATCAAACCTTAGCTAAATTATATTACTGACAAATAAATGGCAAGCAATAGGGTATACTGGAGTATATGAGGAAGCCATCTGGCGTAAACCTAATTCCACCTGACTTTGTTTTTCCAAAGGGCCTGACGTGGCTGTTGAGCATGCATTTATATCTGCTTTAAGGATTTGCTATGTCCCAAAGACAAGAAAAAATGCCCTTAAGATAAAGGTGCAACTTCCCCCACATTGGCATTTCATTAAGGATAAGCATCTTTCCCTAGGCTAGGACCTGGTTGCTGTGCTCACTTGTGACTACCCAGCTGGAGACAGCAGACCTACTACCTGCTGTGTCCATCAATTGCTGTGCCGACAGAGCAGTCTTGTGACTATTGTAAAAGGGACATTTCAATTCTGCGAAACATGCTCTTTGAGGATATATAACCACTCTGTACACACCATCTCTTTGGTGCCTTTCCTTCCTTGGGGAAGGAAGGCTCCAGGCTATATGCTCCTCACATTTGGCTCAGAATAAACTCACCCCAGTTTTCATTTATAGATTGGGGGGGTTATGGGTTATTTTGATTGACATTACTATAGCATAACTTTCCTTATTTATAAAATCCTTGTTTGCTGTGGATAACATTTTCTGTTTCTCACGTGTCAAGTAATTTAGGCTTATGTTATGGACATTGTCAATGACTCATTATAAAGACTCTGAGTTCTGTTATACTCCTCTGATGATTATCAATTTTTGTTTGATTATTTTTTTGTTTAATCAGGCAGTTAACTAGCCTGATTTATGTCTGCAAACTCTGGCTCTCCTGCAATTGGCACCAATGAAATTTCTCTTCAGTTCTTTCAGCTTTTGCTGGGGTACTTGGAGTCTGCCTTGTGCATGCATAGTTCAGGGATCAGCCAGATATTTATCAAAGTTTGGTGAAGTATTGAGTCAATTCTGTGAATCAAAATTAACCAGACTGGTTGTTTGCCTGAATAGACTAATTGACTGACCAAAACGGTTGCTCCAATAACAGCTTATAGAAGTAGTTAGAGAATCAGAAATGGCAAATTGGATCTTTTATTGGCTGAATAGAAAGCGCAGTACCTCAGGGGTGGGAGATGCCCATGGTCTGTCCTTTGGGACTCTTCACTTCCCTCTGAGCATCCCATAGCCTCTTTTCCAATTCCATGCTGTTCTTGGCCCAATATTTATAAGGAAAGTAAAATTAATCATTTTTCTTTTGCCGCCTCTTATTTTATATTAGATATTCCTGATTGAAAACAAAGTCTCCTTTAAAAGAGGTTATGCATGACTTTATTTTTGCCTATTACACCGGCTGAGACACCTCACAGCCTGTGTAGGAACAGAGATATGTACTTGTGGTATCATTTCTTCTCTGTACTCCTCCAGCAAGAAAGTCACAGGATCATCCAGATTCCTGCTAAAGCTGGTGAATTATTCTGGGTTCTCTGTCCTTCTGAACTTGGGTGAAGCAAGATGTGAACAGCCAAAAGAAGAAACTTTACAAGAGGCTATTCAAAGGGCCTATCATGTTTTACCAAAATTTATTACAGAAGTGCCTTGAAATCTTCAAATTGGGTACTGAAATCCATGGGAAAAAATCTGTAGATGAATATGAATTAAGTCCCTTAGGCAGTTTCAAATTTCAAAACTCTTTCATTGTTGTAGTTACCAGCTTATTGCTAGTGCAGCTTTCAGCTACATTTTGCAGACTATGCAAACTTTTCATCCTACTCTAAGTAATTCGGCATCCTTTATTGATCCTGCTCAGAACGCATAACTGATCACTGCAGGACCTTGTGGTTGGGAGCCAGACTCCCAAAGCAGGTTTTCCCAGATTTCTGCTTGGCCAACCTTGAAGGAGTATGCAAATATCCAGGAAGATCATCAGATACTTGGGTTTCCTAGACCAGTGTTTCTCAACATGTGGTCCGCAGACCAACAATGTCAGAATCTCCCAATGTTATTTAAAATGAAGATTCTTGGGATTCAGGCAAACTATGGCATAGGGATCTCTCCTACGGGTGGTAGAGGGCAGAAACCTACATCTCTAACAAGGACTACATGACATTGTGAAAACTGAGAATTCCATATGAGATCTTATATACAGTCGAGGAGAGGATATTTTGACTGTGGGGTCGGACTTTTGAAAATGTATTTTCAGGAAGGATATCAGGCTTAGAGTATGCTGACCGGAAGAGAAACTCTGACCTTCAAGGTATAATGAATGTATCAGACCCTGAAACTCCTCTATTTCTCAGTAAATCTCATATTGGTATGCCTTCTTTAGAAGAACACACAGCAGCCCTTGTTCACATGAAATGAATAAAGTCTGAAAATCTTAGAAAGTACATTATGAGAAGTCTTAAGACATTCATTTGTTTAACATGTAATTATCAAGCACCTATTGTGAGTCGCCATTGTTCTTGGCAAGAAAAACACAGTAATGAACAAGACAGATGATGTCTCTGGCCTCATATAGCTTATATTTTAGTGAAGAGACAAAAACATACATATATACATATATACAAATATACATACAGATTTTCACCACTGCTGAGGAATAAAGGACCAAGATGATGACCCACAGAGTGAACCAGATGTAGGTGAGGCAGAGGGATTTAGATAGAACATTGAGAAAAGAACCACCTGAGAGATCTGATCTGAAGAATGTCTTAGCCAAACATTTCAGGCACAGGGAATAGTAAACGCAAAAGCCTGAAGAAATGGAAAGGCGGTCAGTATAGTGAGAACCCTGGTGACCAAAGGGGAGAGTGCTAGGAAATGAGTTTTGATAATTAAGAATTTAAGGCAAAAAGATGACTGTATGATGTTTGTAGTCATACTAGTACAGTATCTAACAAGTTGCCTAGGAATCATCTGATCCTCAGGAATTGTAAGTCACTTAGTATTTACTATTGATTAAATCCCAGGCATCTTACATATTTGTAAAGGTAGATATTAATTTGCAGGAAACCGACAAAGTGATTTTTGCCTGTTAGAGCAGATACTCCCAAAGCCTGTGGTTTTATTTCTCTGTAGTATTTAACCCACATTATATCTAACTTAGCATTCTTATTCTAACTTTCTTTGCTTTTATTTTTCCATGAATCTTCAATACATTTGTGTCTTATATCTTTCTTTGAACTAACTTTGCTGTCTCACCAATTTCCTCATTAATGAGCTAAATAAATATTTGAAAATTATACTTTTGCAGTTGGAGAGGCAGGCAAGAGATGCTCACACCGTGCCCTGTAGGCCTTAAAACGACCACTGGGTGCCTTTTGGAGAATGGATGTGAAGAAGGGATGGCAGCAAAGGAGAGACTGCTAGAAGATTAATTCAGTAGCCCAAGCAAGAGATGAAGCAGGCGGAAGAAGGGGGATGTCTCTGGAGATGGAAGGAAATGGATAAAATTGAGAATAAACTTTCAACCAGCTATTCAGTGAGGCTTTGATTGAATGAGACTCACAGTAGTAGATAAGTTTTGATATGTGAATAGTTAAAGATGGGGAACATCAAAAAACAAATCTATTAGATCATGAAAATCTTAGGAGGGAAACCCAGAGTGTGAGATCCTTTTGTAGGACATGAAACAACACACCTTTATAAGGGTGGGAAATGACTCTTGTTTCCCTTCTTTTCAGTTCTACATGAAATATGCATCCAGATAAATTGATATGATAAAAATAATATATAAACTAAATTTGTAAGAGTAGAAATAGACTACTTACTAAAGTTCAACAGAAAAGTTAAAAAATAGACTTAAATAGGCTATGCTAAATGCATGAGCAGAAAAATATTAGGACTGCAGAGAATATGTAATGAAAAGCTCTTCATAGTCCAGGAAGAAGTTTAGATAAGCAGGAAATCTATTTCACTAAATATGTTTAACAAATGTATAAATATGTGGCTCAGCATTTTCTCCTGGCCATGATTTTCAGAAATAAATTTTGTGAAAGAATTGTGGAATTTTCAATTTGCTTATCAAACCTCTAGGAAATTCTGTTTTTTAAGATTTATAAAATCTCCACATCACTATCCCCAAATTCATTTACATTTGCAGTTATGTTCCAACACAGTGAAGCAATTTTCTTCCGTATTTATTTCTTTTATCTAAGCAGCCAAGTGATCATTTTTTCATGCTACCACTTTAGCTTTTCACTAGTACATTTTCTGAGAGCAAAGCCATAGATTGTTAAGAGAGATTACTATACGTACTTACCATATTAGAGCCACAACAAAAGAGAATTGACTTACGTCAATAAATTAAATTTTGTCTTTAAAAGCCTGCATGCGCTCAAACACCTAGAATATGACTTACAAATGAGAAGCCCTTGTTCAGATTAAGCTCCCATGCATTATATGTCAAAGGTAAGCAATTTCAAATTACAGAGACAGAATAAAGATATTCTGTCATTTTGGTACATGTAGTGGGGAAAACATGAGAGAAAAAGAGCTCATATATCAACAGTATCTCTGTTGTATAGTTATTGAACCTTCATAAGCAGGAGTCTCCAAGTGATTACTCAGTGCCGAAGGTCTGGACTTATTACACGAAGTATCCATCAAAGCCCAGATGATGAAGGATAAGCAGCTTCTGTGTGATTAATAGGTACAAGAGCACAAAACAAAGGAGATTAAGAAAGCCAATGGGTTTTATTGATAGAGTCAACTTCAACTCTCAACAAGGCGAAATAGTCATTCAGCCAGCAACCCATCAAGCTGCTTAGAAAAATACTTCTATGTCCTAGGTAAAGATCTAACATAAGCTGATATACAATAGCACAATTAGCAAAATCATTCATGAAGTTTAATGAGAAATATTGGCTTGAATTAAACATCATTATTTCTTAAAAGAGATCAAAAATCCTTCGAGTTCAATTGAAAAATTATACTGAAGCTGCTATAGGTTCCATTGAGAAAGAATTGCACAAACAATGCTAATCCAAAAATCTGCTTGTAGTTTTTCCTACTCATTGATTCTTCCTGTGTGAGTGTGTCTGTGTGTGTGTGTGTCTGTCTGTCTGTCTTAGGGTAGCCAGATTTAGCAAGTAAAAATGTTGAACACCCAGTTAAATTTGAATTTCAGATAAACAACAAATAATTTTTACTATGTCTAATACTTTTTACTATGTCTAATAATGTCTAATAATTTTTACTACGTCTAAAGTTATTTGTTGTTTACCTGAAATTCAAATTTAACTAGGTTTCCTATATTTTATTTTGCAATATAGTGTGCCTATGTATGTATGTCTCTGTGTATTCAGTTTTCTTATTATAACTACTGTTCTTAACACAAGAATACATAATATTTACTCAGACGATATCCTTAGAATTACGGAATTTGGAGCAGGAAGAAACTTACACGTATGTAGTTTAATAATTTTATTCTATAGTTAAGGAAACTGAGATTTAAATTGATTAAAAGACTCATCAAGATCCCACAGCTAGTTAATATCAAAAGAGTGAAATGGAATAAAGTTGTTCTTGCTCCCTGTTCTTTCTCTTTCTGGGACATATTTCCTCTCCTAAAACTGCATTACTGGTTGGTTTTTCAGTGACATGTTTGGGCCAGACTAATCACTTTATTTAGACAGACATACTCATCTACAAATCATTTTGGCATCTGCATACGGGATGAAATACACACACATACACACACACACACACACACACGCGAGCTAGAAAGGAGAGTTTCAAGGCAACATGTTATATGTAGAAAACGTTTGTTGATTGGGGCTGCCCACCATCCATTCTGCCTTTAAATATTGGCACCCAAAACTCCTTTTATGGAAGGACCTTTCTCCCACTGAATATATAGTCATGCATTGCTTAACAACAGGGATACATTCTGAGAAATGTGTCATTAGGCTATTTCACTATTGTGCTAACATCATGGAGCATACTTACACAAACCTACATGGTATAGCCTACTAAACACCCAGACTATACGGTACTAATCTTATGGGACCACCATCATGTATGCAGTCTGTCATTGACCAAAACATCATTATGCAGTGCATGATTATAGTCTGATGGACTATCCTAGTCAAGGAGTGGGCACATGACCAAGCTAAGCCAGTAGACAATTTTCATTTCCCAGCCCCTTCCTACCCCCCAATTTGAATTGTGAGGCAAGTAACAAAAAGAATATTCCTCCATCTCCACCCTTCCCAGACAGCAAGATGGTTTCAAGTCATTTATTACAGTGGAAGTGACTGAACAAGACATGGAGCAATTCATACTTCCAAGACCTTTTGGAGTTAATTATTTCCTTCTATTTGAACTCTGGTTCTTGAGTTCCTTCCTCTTTTTCCAATAAATTAGCCTGTTTAACTTAAAGAAGCAAAGTTAGTTTCTATGGCTCACAACCAAGGAAGTATGATTGACACATAATATTTATACATTTAAAAAAGAAACTGAATTGTAACACTGGCATGGAAAGAACTTTTAGTGTCATAGGCAAGATATGAACTGAGGAAGGCAAAAAAAAAATACTGAGTCACTGAGAATTTAAAATATATACCTTTCACTTCTGTGGTTGTAAAACTGGTCTGAAAAATGTTTAGTTGCACAAAAAGTTAAATATAAAATTCAAACAGTTATGTAGATTTTTATTAATAAAGTTCCAAAGATGCAAAGACCCTCATTACTGGATCTCTCTTGGCCTAAACATAAAATGTGCCCTAACTATAAAAACTGAAATTACAAAACCTCTAGAAGAAACATAGAAGAAAATTGTTTTTACCTTGGATCAGGCAAAGATTTCTTGAAAAGTCACAAAAAGTATGACTCACATAAAGAAAACGTTGATAAATGGATCTCATCAAAATTGCAAACTTTTGCTCTTCAAAAGATACTATTCAGGAAATGAAAGATAAGCCACAAGCCACAGTCTGGGAGAAAAGCTTTGCAAAGAATATATCTAATAAAAGACTTGTATCCAGAATATTAAGGAAGAAAAACTCTCAAAACTCAATAATAAAAAAAATTTTTTAATGAGCAAAAGATTTGAACAGAAGCTTCACTAAAGTAGATATAAGAATGGCAAATAAGTACATAAAAAGATGTTCAACATCACTAGTCATTAGAAAATGTAGATTAAAGAAACAATTTAAAAAATCTCACATGAACCCTGTGGATTCATGACAACTTAATGTAATTTTGTAGTCTAGATAGCATCCTAGAACAGAAAGAGGAATTTGTGAAAAACTAAGGAAATCTAAATAAAGTATAGACTTTATAAAGTTAATGATAGTGCAGCCATATTGATTCATTAATTGTAGCAAATGTACCATACTAATGTAAGATGTTAATGATAGGGAAAACTGGGTATAGTGTATCTGGAAATTTTCTGTATTATCTCCTTAATTTTTCTGTAAATAAAAAACCTTTCTGAAAAACAAAGTTTATTAAAAACACATACATACCTAGTAGAATGACTAGAATTAAAAATACTGACTATATCAAGAGTTGACAATGATGTGGAGGAATTAGCACTCTCAAACACTGCTGGCAGGGATGTAAAATAGTATGACAACTTCATCAAACAGTTTGACAAAACAAAACTTCATTAAAAAAACTTGTCTCCAGAATATTTTTAAAAACTCTTACAACTCAATAGTAAGAAGACAAACAACTCCCAAAAAATGGGTACAAAAAATCAAATACAACAGTACATTAAAAGTATACCATGATCAAATGGGATTTATTCCAAGGATTCAGGGATGGTTCAACATCCACAAATCATTGTGATACACCACATCGACAAAATGAAGGATAAAAATCACATGATCATCTCAATAGACACAGAGAAAGCATTCAACAAGACCCAACATTCATTTAGGATAAAAACTCTGAATAAAATGGGTATAGAAGGAAAGTAACCAAAAATAATAAAGGCTATATACAACAAACCCACAGCGAACATCATGCTCAATGGTGAAAAACTGAAAGCTATTCCTCTGAGAATAGGAACAAGACAAGGATGCCCATTCTTGCCACTCTTATTAAACATAGTACTGGAAGTTTTAGCCAGAGCAATTAGGCAAGAAAAAGAAATAAAAGGCATCTGAATTAGAAAGGAAAAAGTAAAACTGTCACTATTATGGATGACATGATTCTATATATAGAAAATCCTAAAGAATCCATCAAAAAACTATTAGAAATAATTAACGAATACAGTAAAGTTGCAGGGTACAAAATCAACATACAAAAATCAGCTGCATTTCTACATAATAATAATGAATTAGCAGAAAAAGAAGTCAAGAATGCAGTCTCATTTACAATCGCAACAAAAAGGATAAAATACCTAGGAATAAATTTAACCAAGGAGATGAAAGAAGTCTACACTGAAAACTATAAGACATTATTGAAAGAAACCAAAAAAGACATAAAGAAATGGAGAGATATTCCATGCTTATGGGTTAGAAGAATAAACATAGTTAAAATGTTCATATTACCTAAAGCAATCTACAGATTCAGTATAATCCCAATCAGAATCCCACTGACATTCTTCATGGAGATAGAATAAAGAATCCTAAAATTTGTATGAAACAACAAAAGACCTTGAATAGCCAAAGCAACCCTGAGAAAAAAAACAAAGTTGAAGGTATCATACTCCCTGAATTCAAAATATACTACAAATCTATAGTAATCAAAATAGTATCATACTGGCACAAAAACAGACACACAGATCAATGGAACAGAATTGAAAGCCCAGAAATAAAACCACACATCTATGGACAACCAGTCTTCAACAAAGGAGCCAAGAACATAGAAAGGAGAAAGGAAAGTCTCTCCAATACATGGTATTTGGAAAATGGGACAGCAACATGACAAAGAATGAAAGTAGACCATTATCTTACACCATAGACAAAAATCAACCCAAAATGGATTAAAGATTTGAATGTAAGACCTGAAACCATAAAACTCTTAGAAGAAAACATAGACAGTATGCTGTTTGACATTGGTCTTAGTGGTATCTTTTTGAATACCATGTCTACTCAAGCAAGGGAAACAAAAGAAAAAATAAACAAATGGGACTACATCAGACTAAAAAGCTTCTGCAAGGCAAAGGAAACCATGAACAAACCAAAAAAAACAACCCACTAACTGGGAGAAAATATTTGCAAATCAAATATCTGACAAGAGGTTAATTTCCAAAACATATAAAGAAATCATACAACCCAACAACAACAAAATGAACAACCCAATCAAAAAGTTAGGCAGAGGATATGAACAGACATTTTTCCAAAGAAGATATACAGATGGCCAACAGGGACATGAGAAGATGTTCAACGTCAGTAATTATTAGGGAAATGCAAATCAAAACTACAATTAGATATCATCTTACACCCATTAGAATGGCTATAATCACCAAGACAAAAAACAACAAACGTTGGAGAGGTTGTGGAGAAAAAGGAACCCTCATCCACTGCCGGTGGGAATGCAATCTGGTGCAGCCACTGTGGAAAACAGTATGGAAATTTCTCAAAAAATTAAAAATAGAAATACCATATGATCCAGCTATCCCACTACTGGGTATCTATCCAAAGAACATGAAATAACTAATTCAAAAAGAGATATGCACCCCTATGTTCATCGCAGCATTATTCGCAATAGTCAAGATGTGAAAGCAACCCAAGTGCCCATCAACTGATGATTGGATAAAGAACATGTGGTATATATACAATGGACTACTTCTCAACCATAAAAAAAGGCAAAATCATCCCATTTGCAACAACATAGATGGAACTTGAGGGTGTGATGTTAAGCAAAATAAGCCAGACAGAGAAAAATAAATACTGCCTGATTTCACTCATATGTGGAAGATAGCAAATACATGGATAAAGAGAACAGATTAGTGGCTACCAGAGGGGAAGGGGTTTGAGAGGTGGGTGAAAGGGATAAAGAGGCACACATATGTGGTGATCAATGAAAATTAGAGTACTGGGGGTAAGCACAATGAAGTATATTCAGAAAGTGATAAATAGTAATGTCCACCTGAAATTACACAATGTTATAAACCATTATGATCTCAATAAAATAACCTGGGGAAAAAAAAGAAATACTGTGGCTGAGTGGTTAAGCTCATGTGCTCCACTTTCGTGGCCCAGGATTTTGCTGGTTCAGATCCTGGGTGCAGACATGGCACCACTCATCAAGCCATGCTGAGGCAGCATCCCACATAGCACAACCAGAAGGACCTACAACTACAATATACAACTATGTACTGGGGGCTTTGGAGGGAAGAAGAAGAAGAAAAAAGATTGTCAACAGATGTTAGCTCAGGTGCCAATTGCTAAAAATAAATAAATAAATAAAAAATTTTAAAAACTGAAAAAAAAAAAGAAATGAAAACATATGTCCATAGAAAGACTTGTATGTGAATGTTTATAGCAGCTTTGTTCTAACAGTCAGAACCTGGAAACAACACAAATGTCCATTAACAAATGAATTGATTGAATGGATAAACAAAGTGTCATATACCCATACAACGGAATATTACTCAGAAATAAAGGAATGAACTACTGATACATGCAACAACATGGATGAATCTCAAAACCATTATGCTAAGTAAAATAATTGGGACAATAAAAGCTAGGTACTACATATTTCATTTATATGACATTCTGGAAAAAGCAAAACCATAGGGAAAGAATCTCATCAATGGTCATCAGAGACTGAAGGATGAGGAGAGGGGATTGACTGCAAAAGGGCATGAGTCATTTTTGGGCCATAAAAATATTATTTATCTTGCTTGTAGTGGTGGTTACATATTTGACAAAATTCACTACACTATCCACATAAAAAAAGTGAATTTTATTGTAGGTAAAGAATATCTCCAAATACCTAAAAAAAATATGGTGAAAACATTAGAAAGAAAAAGAACACAGTTCCTGGAGAGATATTGAAAACAACTTGACATATGTTAATGAAAATGTAAATGCTTTCCCAAGATCTTAAAGCTGAAGGACTCTGAAAGAGTAATAGAAATTTATGTGGTAAAGGAGGGGAATGACAGGTGTACGCAGAGAGTATTCCACGCAGGGAGTGCAGCATGCACAAAGGACCGATGATAGCAAGAAATACGGCATACCCCGATCTAGGGAAATGATGGTAAGCTACAGTGTCTGGGCGTAGAAAGCAGTGCTAGAGATGGATAGGGACCAAATTTCACAGCGTCAGGTATAAAGGATGGAGTACATGTTTTCAGCTTACTGAGCTGAATGGACAGTGGTAGCATCTCCTAAGGCAAGGACATCAGGTTTAAGAGAGAAGATCACGAGTTTGTTCTTGGATATGCTGAGTATAAGGTTCCTTGCGGTGCTGTGAATATGAGAAGTAAGCCAATTGGAGAGCTGAGGTAAAATCATATGAAATTACTAATATTCGACCACCTTGATCTACAAAAGCCAATTCATGTGTTTGAATTTAACATGTTCCTGGAGCTCCTTTCCAACCAAAAGTGATATCATTGCCTTTATAAAAGAAGCAAACACTGAATAGTCTTCAAGCAAAATTATTACAGCAACCACACTTCATGCTATAGAGCCATTTATGAAGAATACGTAAGTTTCAAAGTTGCATATGATGTGAAATAGTCTTTATGCATCATGTATTTTTGGCAGTAGTTATTATTTTCTTTCAAAACAAATTAAAATAATTATGATCCATTATAATAGTTGATATAAATAACTAAAGGAATTTAGAAAAGAAGAAATTCACCATTGGAGATTTGGCAGGAAATAAACTCTTCAAGTATGACTCATGGTTGCTCCTCTGAGATCATTTAACTGCTTCTGCGAGTCAAACTCCAGCTTCCATAAACTCAAAAAACCTATGGAATTCTTTCTTTTGCAATATCATTTTTGTTCAAAATTTTACCAATTACCATTCAACTGTAGGTATGCAAATTCAATCTAATCACCATCCACATAACAAGAATAGGCTAAAAGAGATTATTAGTAAAGGGGAAAAACAAATATATGACTCTTATTAAGTCAGAAGCATGAAGTTTGATCCATGAATATGCCATTTTCATTATATTGTTAAAAATGGGGAAAATATTACATCACATTTGAAAAATCAGATTCATTTCAAGTTGTAATATTTGCATGCTCTCTCTCCCACAATGATTGTGCTCCAGATCATTGCAAATTTGTGGGTAAAACTATCCAAATGTGCCAACCTGTAAAATCAAATATATTGTTTCTGGTGTAATCAGCAACTTCCATTTGACTTTTACTTGAGACAATTTGTGTTACACATCAACAGAAACGAGTTGTCATACTACATCAGGAAGGGAAGACTTTGGAATTTCTTTGAGAAATAAGTTTTCTATTTGCCGTTCTATAATTAGCAAACAGAGTTATCAAACCAAAGAAATAGTAATACTATATAATCATATAAGTAATAATACTATATAATAAAACTAAAAATACTATATAATACTATATAAAAATAGTAATACTATACAATAAAATAGTAATACTATATAATACTATACAATAATAGTAATACTGTATAATAATAGTATATAATAATAATATAGTAATACTATATAATACTACATAATACTTTATATTTAGCAATTATACATTTAAAAGGACAAGACTGGAAACCTAGATATCTGGGTTCTGTCTCCGCCCAGACTGGTTTTACGTATTGATAAGTCTTTTCTACTCCCAATAAACTGATTAATTAAAGGTTGGTTAGCATCTATATTTCCTTCCATTTCAAAAATTCTGTAACATTCTGAAAGTCTACAAAAATAGGCAAAGATAAACTTGAGATTATTCTATTGGCACTGCTCTTCTATAACTTTTCTACCAAAGTGACTCCAGTGGCAAAGATGAGGGCACACACCCTCGTCAGTGACCACACCATGGGCTGGTCTGGAGCATAGCCTGGGGCAGCTGCCTGAAGCAAGATTTTTTTTTTATTTCTAGATTTGTCTTTAAATCCATTACCCATTCCACTCCATAATATACCTATATTTGATTTGATATAAAAATAATATGTTTGCTAAATCTTAAAGCACAATTAACACGCTAGAAAGATCTATCATGTATGTTGAGTGACATTGAATGTACCCCATAGACTACCTTATAATCCATAGGCCATTTTGAGAAATATATTCAAGCAGCTGAGAAACGGAGTCTATGCCAGGGCTGAAAACTCGAATGTTAGGAGGCCTGGGCAGGAAACATGAGTGGCAGAGGGCAGGAATGCAGTAGGTAGTGGAGGGGACAATGGCAATCTTTGGATAACCTAAAGGAAGGGTTCTTATTCACCTCTAAACAGACTGTTGCCCAGTGTGGCCAAATATTCTGATTCTTCAAGGAAAGTGAAAAGATGAATTTTTTTTTTTTAAGATTTTATTTTTTTTTTCCTTTTTCTCCCCAAAGCCCCCCGGTACATAGTTGTGTATTCTTCGTTGTGGGTTCTTCTAGTTGTGGCATGTGGGACGCCGCCTCAGCGTGGTCTGATGAGCAGTGCCATGTCCGCGCCCAGGATTCGAACTAACGAAACACTGGGCCACCTGCAGCGGAGCGCGCGAACTTAACCACTCGGCCACGGGGCCAGCCCCGAAAAGATGAATTTTTATATGAAATTTCTCCTCTTTGTAAAACACAACGCATACAAATTAAAATAAGTCAGCTGGCCAGATTCAGTGCAAAGCCTGCCTGGTTTTGAGTCCTCAGTTCTAAAGCCTGCTCCAGGAAATGAGTTCGGTTACACAGGAGCGAGAGCGTCTCCATGGAAGATGGCATAGAAAAACATTTTCAAAGGGTCAGAGTGAAGGCTATGGACTTCTGAGGGCAACAGTGGAATTTTCTTCCTTTCAGTTAGATTATTAAGAGCAGAAAAGACATCAATTTTTCACAATCATTATGAGCATCTTCGCCTGGAGGCAGAAGGCAGGATCAGACAGGCTCCGGAGACCGACTTCCAGGATGATGGGAGAGTCATGCATTTTATGTTTGCATTTAACCTTGGAATAATGACAATATATTAGAAAACCAGGTCAAAAAGCTGTGGCATATGAACGAAATACATTTAAAAGCCACTTGAGTATTAGACATGCCAAGCTATGGTCCATACAGCAAACTATGGCATGGTTGCTTCAACTTTTTCACTCATGTGAGAAAGACAATAAAGGAGCATCCACTGACATTCAGAAGTTGGTCTGGCATCCACAGCTAGACCACATTATTCTTTAATTGAACATTAACAATCTCACAGCATACCAACCTCAGACAAGGTTACCCTGAGACCATGAATTAAATGAGACAAAACTAGGCCACTACATAATTTTTCTCAGCAGAGACAAAATCAAGGTCTCTGTGCCACCCACAAAATATCAAAACACCTCCTCTCTTGGCTAAGATGGGTGATTGCTACTTCTTTACCAATTAGAGCTCCATGCTCATTCTAGTCTCCCCTCTCTATAGATAAGATTTAGATCTCCAATCATAGAATTGCCCCTGCTTTCTTTTCTTTTCTTTTTTTTTTTCTTTTTTTTTTGAGGAAGATTAGCCCTGACCTAACTGCTGCCAATCCTCCTCTTTTTGCTGAGGAAGACTGGCCCTAAGCTAACATCCATGCCCATCTTCCTCTACTTTATATGTGGGGCGCCTACCACAGCATGGCTTTTGCCAAGAGGTGCCATGTCCACACCCGGGATCTGAACAGGGGAACCCCAGGCTGCCGAGAAGCAAGCGGAACATGCAAACTTAACTGCTGCACCACCGGGCCAGCCCCAGCCCCTGCTTTCTGACAGCCAATTTAGAGAAAAATCCCAGCTTCCTCGGACCCTCTCCCAAATCACCCAGTAAAAGCCCAAATCCTATAATAGGTTCTTTCTAACATCCTCTTACTAAGACACTCATAGTTCCCATGGTGTGTGTTCTCCCTCATAGCAAAGGGCAATGAACCCAACTCTTTTTACTGCCCATATGCTTCTGCTGGTCTTTAGCTGAAAGACATTGACACCTGGGAACATTCAGCATGGTTTACCACACAATCAATTCGTTCAAGTCAAAAGGTGATGACTTTGAAGGTGGCTGAAATGATTCTGCCCGGCCATAAGGCACTTTCCCTGCCAGGTACAGTCAGGTCCTACTTCATTCTTTTCTGCTTTTTTCGTGTTGCTTGATTAGGCAATTTTTCTGACTCTGATGAATACACTGGGTTTGCAGGCCTTTCTGAAATTCATTACTCAGACAGCAGATAACCAGTGTTTACACATTTAGTCTTGTATGGCCTTACTCAAAAAACCAATGATGTATAAACATTCCTCTTAAAGTGATCAAATTGAGATTAAAAATAGTATTGTGGGGGAAACAGACTACAAGGAAGGCAACGTATGATGCGATGTTTTCTGCATTCTCTTTTAGTTGCATAAAAGACAAGGAATTAAATTCCAAAATGCTATTAAGCATGGCATTTAACAGGGAAATATATTCTGTTTTGTGTGACTTCAGAAGACAACAAATGGAGACACGTCTAGAACAGGATGTAATCTGGCAAATTTGTAGACAAAGGGAGTAACTATATTCAGTTTGGGTAAATGAGTTTTAAGACAGTGAAATGTAAAACCAGGACAGCTAAAATTATCGTAAGCCTGCAGCTTTTTCTTGACATTAATTCTGGTATCAATACAGGGAGAGATGTGTAGACATTTACTTCAATTTGAAATAATATCAGAATTGTTAAACATTTATTATAGATTTTGAAACAGAAACATAAAGATAACACCAAAAACAATGGTCCATAATCCTGCTGGTGTATTAAATGTAACTAATATACACACATAGGAAAATCCAAACAAGACAGAAAGATGAATAAAATGTCTACTCTTCCCTCCAAACTGTTTTCCTCAAGGTAGCCATTGTTAAAAATTTCTATGTATTCTTTGAAAAATTGAAAAAATTTTCAATGAGATATCATTACAAACTTACTAGAACAACAACAACAAAAAAACCAAGTAGTGTAATTTCAAATGCTGCTGACTGTGGAGAAACTGAAACTCTGCTGGTCACAATGTAAAACAGTACAGCCATTCTGGAGAATCGTTTGGCAGTTTCTTATAAAATTAAACATGTACTACTATATTAACCAGACATCATACTCTTGGGCATTTATCCCAGAGAAATGAAAATTTGTATTAACACATACACCAAAAAACCTGTATGTGAACGTTCATGGAAGCTTTCTTTATCACAGCAAAAACTGGAAACAACCCAAACGTCTTTGGGTGAATGGTTAAACAAATTCCGGTACATCCAGATAATGGAACATATTCAGCAATAAAAAAGAACTAACTGTTTATACATGCAGCAACCTGAACGGTTCTCAAGGGCATTATGCCGAGTAAAACAATCAGTCTCAAAAAGTTGCATATCACATGATTCCATTTATGTAACATCCTCAAAATGACAAAACTGTAGAGGCTAAGAACACATTCGTGGTTGGCAGGGTACATGAGGTACAAGGGGACAGCATAAAGAAGTTCCTTGGTGCTGATGGAACAATTCTATATCTTGATTGCCATGGTGGCTATACAAATCTATATATATGATAAAATTGCATAAAATTACATACACACAGACAAATTTGTGTAAAAATAGTGAAAACAATAACATCTATAGTATTATACCAATGTTGATTTTGTGGTTTTGATATTGTACTGTAGTTATACAAGATGTTACCACTGAGGGATGCTAGATGAAGGGCATGCAGGACTCTCTACACTATTTTTGCAACCTCCTGTGTGTCTATAATGATTTCAAAATAAAATGTTTTTAAAAATTTACATATATACCAACTCTAAAATTAAGATGCTTTTGGCTACAAGGAGCAGAAAATTAATTCAATTGGCTTACAAAAAAGAAATATCTTACTATCTCATCTAACAAGAAGTATGGAGATAGGCTAACTCTGGGACTAATTAAGGAAGTGCTCATCAATATCACCAAGGGCCCAGAATTTTTCCACATTTCTGCCCTGTCATCACCGGCACATTGCCTCGGTCCTAGGCTGGCTTGTATCATGGCCCCAAGATGGTTATTGAAGTTAGAATTAGCACATGCAGTAGCAGAGGGACCATTTCCTATTAGTATCTCTTTTAATCATAGAGGCAAACCCTTTCCAGAAGACTTCCTGCTAACTTCCTCTCATGCCTCATTCGCAAGGTCACATTCCAACTCCTAAAGCAAATGCTGCAACTAGGGGATCTGAGAGGCGGGTCAGGGCTGGGGAAGGCTACGCAGGAATGGAGCCACCACGACTGATGAGGACCAAACATGCTCCACCCCAGGGGCTTCAAAAGAAGACAAATGTCTGCAACTAAGAGTTAAACATGTTAATGCACGTGCACACAAGGAAGTATCACACAGCCGTAAATAACAAACTAGATATTTATGGGCTAATAGGGAAAATTCTCGAAAATCTGATATAAAATGAAACAACAAGGCATAGAAGCATGCACATAACATGAGGTTTATTGGACAAGTGTTTTTAAAGGGTAATAAACAATGTTGTTGTTATGGACTGAATGTTTGTGTTCCCTCAAAATTCATATGTGGAAATTCCAAGCCCCAATGTGATGGTATTAGAAAGTGGAGACTTTGGGAGGGAATTAGGTCATGAGAGTGGACCCCAACCATCTATAAGCCTGGAAGCAGGTCCTCGCTATACACTGGATCTGCCAGCACCTTCACCTTGGACTTTGTAGCCTCCAGAACTGTGAGAAATAGATATTTGTTGTTTATGCCATCCAGTCTATAGCGTTTTTGTTATAGCATCCAAAACTGACCAAAACAGTTGGTATATTCTAATCCCTGCTTTTCATCCTTTCCTTTAGAATCCGTATTTTATTCAGGAAAATACATAATGTATTTACTTAATAGGGCAATTTCCCATACCTTCACTAGTACCAAACCTACTCATTTTTGCCAATTTAGTAGATTTAAAATGACATGTCATTGTTTGGACTTATATATGTTTTAACAATGGGTAAAGTTAAACATCTTTCCATATTCTTTTGACATTTGACTTTATTTTCAGTCAAGTTATTTTTCTTTTACTTATTGAATTATATGAATTTTTTATAAACCTAAGGAAACTAACTTTTTATCTGTCCAGGAAGTTGCAAACATTTTCCCTCTCTGTTATTTTGTTTTACTTTGTTGATGATACAATTGGCTATACAGAAGTTTCTGACTTTCACATAATTGAATTTCTCAAAGATCTCCCTTTCTAAGTTTTGTGACCTGCTTTGGAAGGCTTTTTCTATAAGACCATGAGTAAATCCACCCAGGTTTTCTTATAGAACTTTCTCAGTGATGGAAATGCTCTATATCTGCATTATCCAATATGGGAGCCACAAGCCATAGAGGGGTGAGTACTTGAAATGTAGTTAGTAAAACTGAGGAATTGAATTTTCAATTTTATTTAATTTTAATGTAAATAGCCAAATGCGACTAGTGGCTACCATATTAGATTGTATAATTCTAAAATCTTTATGGCTTCATTTTCTAAAATACCTAAATGTTTGAGTCTTTAAGAATTTATTTGGGTAAAAGGAGTGAATTATCAGGATTCAAATCAGCGATTTCTATGTCATATTAGAAACACAGACCACCTTAAGACTCAAATGAAAGTTATGGAATCTGTTTCCAAAAATGGATATTTGGAGATACAGACAGATTTCTGAAGCTTATATTCCAGTGCCATGAAATAAACAATACACAAGTAAATCATAAATCAAGGTAATTTCTGATGATGATAAGGATCAAGAAGGAAATGAGACTGAGTTATGAGATAGAGATTGACTGTGGGGGATGAAGGGTGGGAGACACTACTTTAGAGATGATAGATTTTGCCTTTCTGGGAAGAGGACATTTGAGCTGAAAGCTTAATGATGAGTAGGAGCCAGCACCCTGAAAAGCTGGATAAAGAGCATTTCAAGCTGAGTAACAACAAGAGCAAAGGCTTGGAGTCAGGAGTATATTTTACTCCTTGGAGAGGAGAACAATGTCCAGTATAGTTAAAGCCTAGTGAACGAGGGAAAAGTTAGATGTGATGAGGTTAGAGGACTCAGCAGCCACATCATATTTCTTCTGAATTGTGAAATTGAAGCTTAAACAAGCTAAATAAGCAGACCAAGTTCACACACGGTTGGAAGTGACAGAGTCCGGACTCCAGTTGCTCCAAAGTCCTTACTTTCGACCGTTGCAGTGCCTGTCCTATGGTGTCCTTCTGATTCCAATCTGCTCCCCCGCCTCTTTAATAACTCCGTCTGATATGACCCTTACTTTCGCCTCCAATCTCACCTCTTGCCCACAACATTCTATCATCCCAAACTACTGACATATCCTCAGAGAAGCCATCCTGGCTTTGCTCTAACAGCTCTTTATGCCTGTAATGCCCTCCCTTGCCATTTATGCCTGATAAACAGTTACTCATCTCAGCTGCCATATTACTTCCTGATCCCCTGACCTCCCTGTCCTGCAGCCCCTCCAGGTACATTGACCCCATTCTCTTATAGCCCACTACAGTCTGTGCATACTGCTATGCAGCTACTTATGACACTTGATGGCACATTTTGGTGATATTTTTTCACTTCCAACTAAATTTCAAGTTCTTTAATGTCATAAATCATGTCTTACTCACTTAGCACATTGCCTGAGACATACTTTTTTTTTAATGAATGACTAAATTAATGAGTTAATTTCCACAGAAGGACACACTTCCCATTCTGTTCCCTGTTATGAACGATGAGAAGCATTCTATAGTGCTCAGCTGATAATGCCGATAATGGGTCTATTTGTCCTGAACTATGGAGCTGGGGTCTGATTGGTGTTTTAGCCACACTGCTGACTTCCTAATATATTAAGATAATGCTTTTGAGCCTCCCATATTGTTGAATTATGTCCTATCTAATAAGGAGCCTATCATTTTTATCTTTCCCTTGAGTTCTCAGTTAATAACCATTCAATTCTTCACTCACCACCTTCTAGAAAGCATAGTCTATTATTGTCAAAACCCACGCAGACTTGATGCTTTGTATTCATGCTACGTTGAACATGCAGGAAGCTGGAAAGATTTTATACTGACCGACCTGATTTTAAAGCCTTCGCTTGAATATCTAACATCAAAAATTACTGCCTCATCTAAAGAGGGACTCAAATAGCTTTGTCTTGAATGAATCAGCGGCTTGGTATGATACAGCGTTCATTTTCCATGTCATGACTAGGTTCAATTTAACATTGATTGAGCAAGCTGAGTAAATATAAATTGATTTTTTCAGGAATGATGCTTTGATCATTTAGCTCTGTATGTGGCTTATACACATTAGTCATTATGGAGAGAAATCAAGAAACACAATTGAAGCAGTTATACTCATTGGGAAATCACTGGTCATCTAATATGTGTGCACAAAGTGACCTTGTCAAATTAGCAAAGGAAACATCAAGTGCTGTGGAATTTAAAAGCAATATAATCAAGTATCAGAGCTAAGGTCTACCTTAGACTAGATGACTTAGAAAAAAAGTTTATTCTCAGTACCTGGGTCCTTCCTTTCAATGTCCAGTCTACTGTAAGAGTACAGTAAAGTTTCTTATAAGGTCATCTGGTTGGAAAGTGTGATACCACTATGATAGTATGTTCTAATTTAAGCACTCCAACTTGGGAGGGCCATCAACCACTGGCATATGGAGGAAGGCCACAGGAGATGCCAAAGGTCTAGAGATTGTGCCTTCAGTGGAGTAGTTCATATAACTGGTGTATTTTGCCAAGAATACAAAGGACTCAATTTTTGCTTCCAATATGGCCAAGTAGTACATACTGAACCTGGTCTTTGCAGACAACAACCATAAACTCTGGACAAAACAACAGAAAAACGAAAGCAAAAATACAAAAACAAAGCAAAGCAAATCAGAAATGATCTAGCTACAACAGAATGAATAAAAGAAGGCTGAATCTGCAGTAGAGCCACTTGGAAGAAGGGAATAGCACTGTGAGTTACTCATTTTTAAAGTTTTTTCCCTGAGAGCAGTCCATATCTTTACCCAATCAAACCTTTCTCTTGCTCAAAATATACAGTGGTTCCCTATGCCCTGTATGATAAATTCAAAAGTTTTAAAATATTATTCAAAGCCCTTCATGATAAGCCTGACTTTACAACTTTATATCCTTTTACTCACCAGGTCTTCCAAGTTTCTAGACTCCTATTCAGGCAAACTCCTTCCCTTGGGCACCTTGCCATCTCTGTTTGCCAGCTCAAGAACGTGCCTCCTCCAATTGTCCCCTTTCTTGCCTGCCTCCTCCCTTTTCTTCGCTAGACACTGTCTCCCTCCAGCTACTTACCACTCTAGCTCTTGGATCTTCTTTATAACAGAAGTCCTTGAAAGAGTTGTTTATAATCTTTCCATTCAGTCTCTCTTGAACCTACTCCAATTAGGCTTTATCCCTCCAACTTTCCACTGAAACTGCTCTTGTTAAGTTCATGAATAAATTTCCAGTTGTTAAATCCACTGGTCGATTCACAGTCTCCATCCTACTTGAACTACCAATAGCATTTGTCACATCTGATCACTGCCTCCTCCTCATTCTCTTCCTATCTGGATGCCATGCTCTGCTTAGTCTCCTCTTCCTCAATAGCTGTTACTTCTCTCTCCTTTACTGCATTCTCCTTTACCTTATGGATCTCTAAAGATTGGAATCCCTGAGAGTAATTGCTCAGAACTATTCTCTTTCTACGTTCCCTTCCCAGGTAATCTCATCCAATCCAAAAGTTTTAAATGTCATTGATACAATCAGGAATCATAAATTTATATTTCCAGCCCTGACCTGAACATCAGTCTGTGATATCCAGTTGCCTAATCAGCATCTCCAACTTGGATGTCCAATACATGTCTTAGACTTTACATATAAACAGAACTCTTGATTCCAACCCCATCTTCACCTTGCTGCCTAATTTGCTCCTCCTATGATCTTCTCCATCTCAATAAATAACAACTCTATCCCTCCTGTGGGAGTGAAGTCTAACATTTTAGCATCATCTTTAATCCCATCCTTTCTCTCACATTTCAGTATCCAACTAATCACCAAAACCTATTGGCTGTATCTTAAAAATATTTCCCAAATCTGACCACTTCTCACCTCCACTGTAGTCTGAACTTCATTATCCTTAAAGACTAGAGCCAAATAAGCCACAGTTCAATAAACACCTTCCACCATCCACAAAACAAAGGGGGAAATGTCTTCTACAGAGTAGCTGGCTTGCAAGAAATGTCAATGATACAGCCACAATAGAGGGAACACGGCACTAGGAATCCAGAGGCTGAGGCCTCTGCTCTGACAGATGCACGTGACTCTGAGACAACCCACCTCATTTCGCTTTGTTCACATCTCGAGCATTCTAGTTATTCACTTACCGTATTGCATTCTGTTATATACGGGTCTCGCAAAACATGGTCTTCTAAGGGTAGGGACCATTATTTCTTTCTGATGGGACTGAAGTAGGTGCTTAATAAGTGTTTGTTGGAATAGTTGTTTTTGAAAGTTTTAGTTGGGTTGAGTGAGGAGTCTATTGAATTAGGACTAAATAATAAGAAGCTGAAACCAAGAAGTTTACTTAAAGGAATATTTCAATAATCTAGATAGAGATGAGAGGGAATCAATACGTATGGAGATTGGAGTGGAGATAAAGGAACTAATTGTGCAGACAAGTTTCTGTTAAAAGTGACAAGAAATGACCTTGATGTTTCTAGCTTGAGAAAATATGTGGATGAGATTGCCATTAGCCAAAGAGAGCAAAATGGTGAGGTTTGAGGAGTGAAGGGATTGGAAAATTAATGAGATCCATTTTGGGTACGTTTTATTGAAGTGCTTTTGAGCACCAAGCTGAAAATACTCAATAGTAAGTTGGCAAAATAAGTGTGAAGCTGGAAGTAGGGGATATGGGGACTGATGATATCAATGGTAACTAACATCAGGGGCAGAAGAAACTAGCTGGAGAGTGTGAAAGGAAGAAGAAAGAGTAGTCCAAAATTCTGGAGAACACAGCAACTCAAGGGGCAGGTGGAGAAGTTGATACAGCAGAGATAGAAAAAGTGTGCTCAATGGGCAGGAAGAAAGCCAAGACAATATCAGAAACCAATGGGGACAAACCTGCAAGATGAAGGGATTAGTTCTCACCACGAAACCCTAGAAAGAGATGAAATAAGATGAGGACTAAGAGAAAACAATCAAGAGTTTGCATTAGGCATTTCAGTTCTTCAGCCAAGAGAGAAATAAGATGGCAAAGCACCAAATGGGAGGGTGAGGTTAAAACAGATACACCCTTTCCAGAAGTTTTGTGATGTCAGGAAGCAGAGAGAGAACATTAAAGATAGAAGCAGGCTTAATATACATTTTTTTTGGAATGCGAGAGACTTGAGCATGTTTGTAGAGTCCAAAGAAGGAATCACAATAGTTAAGTATTACAGAAGGGCAAAAAGACCCAACAAACGAAATGCCAGAGGAACAAGGCTCTAAAGTACAGACTGAGAAAACAGAATAGAAGGGAGAAGGGACATATCATTCAGTCATTCATTCATTCATTTCTTCAAAAAACATTTATTGAGACTTATATACACCAGGCACTGTTCTAGATGCTTGTGATATATCCATGAAGATGACAGACAAAGACGCCCGCCCTTATGAAGCTTATATCCTAGCAGGGTTGATAGGGAGTGGGGACATAAAATAACAACAACATAATAAATTATCAATTATGGTTTGTTAGAAGGTAACAAGTGCCACAGGATAAAAATAGAGCACTGTAAGGGAGACTGAGGGAGTCAACATAGGAAACTGGGTTGTAATTTTTTAATAAGATTGTCAAAATAGAGCATATTGAAAAGGCAAGACTTGAAGGAAATGAGGAGATTAGTCATGTGTTATATTGGCAAGAGGAAAGGATAGGCACAGACATGGGTATATACGGAGGTAGAGAGAGAAAATTTGTATTTTTAGTGTCAGAGAAATAAAACAATAAATTAGCTGCCAAAAGAAAAAATATTTGTGCAATTTAACTATATGTTTATTGGTAGGAGAAGCCAATGAAAAGAATTAATCTCTGCATGTGTTCTCCAAGAAGCCACACTGATGTCTCTGTTCTCAGTGTATTATGCATATGTTAGCAATGGGGTCACTGAAAGGTCACAGAGGGCCCACAATTAATTAATGGGATCTGCTTCCATCAGTCACACCACAGAGAAGCTAAACATGTAGTTTAATCTCATTATTACAAAACAGCCAAGCAAGGAATTTCATAGTTATTACTCATACCTCTCTTTATTGATTCATTTGGTCAGCAATAATTTATTATTAAACTTAATTTACTCAAAATGTTCAGCACATAGTAAATAAAGCCTCTACACTCACATATGAAGCAAATTCAAGTAAAATTTACATACCACCTATAGAATTCCTCTTTCAGCTAAAGACAGAAACTTCATCAAGGAGAAGTCTGTCTAGATGGGTAGGAAGTTTTTGAGATTTCATCAGACCAAGAAAGCATGATTGCATACTTTATGTCCAAATTTCTCACATGTTCTTTATTTTCAAGGGCCAGTAGAGTACGGCTGCTGGTTGCAAATGGCATCATTCTGGCCACGCTGATGTGCACTCAAAACCTCTCACAATGAAGACCCCCAAAAGATGAAAACTCGGATTGCCACAAAAACCACTGCAGAAGCTCACAGGAATTTCCATTCACTATGGAAAGCAGTGGAACAAGACCAACAAAAGCCATTCTGATTTGCCACCTGTGAAAGAAGGTAAAAAGACACTGTGTTCCTCTTCTACCAACTGACTCCTAACCCGGAGACTCTAACTCTGAAAGCAGTTTTTAAATATGGTCTGTCAGTTCTTAATTGCATTCCTTAAGTAAGCAGGTCACAGCCTCCTTTGTTGTTTCTCTCTGTCCATTCACAGGCAACAAATTATCACACCAAACCTGGGGGGCGGGCATGCCCTGACCGTGGCACAGTATAATCCAGGATGTGTAGACTCTACAGTGAGGTGCTCTCATTAGCCATGGAAATTCCCTGGCAGAAAAAGCCCTGGCAGTGGTTCTCCCTGTAATTATGGTTTCTCATGGATTGCATCTGTTCAGTGTCAGATAGCCAAGAACTGGGAGCAAGGGAAGCTCCCACCTCAGCACAGCCAAGGTGCGTGAGACAATGCCTGCTCAACGTTAGGAATTTGGCTGGATGCTGTCCACATCAATCTCTCCACTAAACAGTAGATCTGACAAGGGGATTTGACCAGTACCCAAATTGATAATGAGTGAAGCCAAGGGAATTCCACACATGTAGTCTTTTGACAAAGATAGAGTCTAGATATTTCCTGCCATGTTTGAATAAAAGCGAGAAAAAAGCTTTGGATCTATGAGAAGATGTGCAGAATAAAGGGAAAGGAATAGTCTCATAAAGATTCAGAGTAGTAATAAATGAGTGAAATTACTGATTACAAGAAATAAACAGTGATTTTGGAAAACATTTGTCTCTATAGGACCCAAGAAGCTACAGTCTATATTAAAAAAATCAAAGTAAAAGGCAAGGTAAAAATATGGCAGGATGAGTTGCAAAGATATTAAATTAAGATAAAAAAGAGCTCAATGCATTGCAAAGAGTGTAAAGAAATGAAAATTTCACTAGACGAATAAAATCCTCACCAAAGGAAGGGAACGCAAAAGTGTTGTTATAGAATTTGAAATCACACATGTGAGAAAAAATCTTGGGGAAATGAGTCAAAGCCTAGGAATGGAAATGCTCCTTTGTTGGTAGAGAGGGCATTGAAATAAGAAATGTCATGGGAATCAGAGAAGAGAGAGCAAAATCCGATCACATATCTAAACTCTACCCATCCACATATTCCCATAGCGTCTGGCACCAGAAAAGTAAAATGGAAGCAACACCTCACTCTCAAAATAAGATTTGGAGGGAAAGAGAAAACACTCACATTAGGTGTGATGAGTGCAAAGGAGAATTAACCCTCATTATGTTAGAGTATAAAGCAGATCTAGAGAGAATCACTCAAACACAAGCAAGAGGGAAAGCAGTGCATGGCACTTCTGCAAATATTCTGTGCTGGGTGCATATTTGCCTTTTGGCTTCCTTTTGGAAGATACCTGCAAGAGATTAGAGGAAAGGAGAAGAGGAAGTTTGGGTATTTATTCCCCCCCTCCTCTTATGACCTCATAGAACCAGGGATAAGCTTGTCTCTCTGCAGAAGGCCACAGTTTCTATCAGGTGGCCTTTTCCGTAGCTCTTGTCTCTGGGCTTCAGGAGCCATGTGTGGTAATGGCTCCCTGCTGTTGTTGGCTGAGGGATACTGCACTAGCTTTCGTTGGTTTGCGCATTCCTAAATCCTGCATATAACTTTGTAAATGGTTTCTTTATTAAACTTTCCTCAATTATCTCAGTTTGTATAAATCATCCATTTCCTGCCAGGACCTTGACTGAAACATATACTGTAACAAGTGAAATAAAGCAAGAGAAACAGCATGCAAAATAGAGAGAAAAGCCCAGAATTAAAGGAAATATAACCCAGGAGATTCTTTGTATATTTTTGCAACGGATTGTGGAAGCCTTTGATTCAATGAATAAGGCTCAAAGACAAGACTATTAAGTAAAGAATGAAATTTAGAAGGCGATTGCAGAAATAAGGCAACCTATTAATAGCTGCAATAATGAACTATCCTCATTCATTACCTATGTAATGATTAATATTAAATTGCAAAAAAAAAAAGAGTGAATAGAGCTGAGAAGAAAATTGATGACATTAAGAAAGTCACAACAAATGCAAAGGAAAAAATATAAGCTAAGCCAATTAGAAAAGAAATAATGGATGTGGTAGACAAATACAATATAATACAAAGATAGTCAAGATCTCTGAAGTAAAGAACCCCAAAAGTGATGCCAAAAATATTCTGAAATATTCAGGAAGGTTTCTCTGAAATGAAGGAAGAACTAAACTTGCAGATAAAATGGTGCATCTTTTGAATTAAATGGATCGGTATCAAGATTTCTGACCATGAACAAACTGAAAAGACAGACCACCAACTGGGAGAAAATATTTGCAAATCAATCATATATCTGACAAGCAGTTAATTTCCAAAATGTATAAAGAACTCATACAACTCAACAACAAAAAAAACAAACAACCCGATCAAAAAATGGGCAGAGGCAGTGGCATGGTGGTGAAGTTTGCACACTCTGCTTCGGCAGCCCAGGGTTTGCAGGTTCAGATCCCACGTGCAGACCTGCATACCACTCATCAAGCCATATTGTGGCAGTGTCCCACATACAAAAATAGAGGAAGATTAGCACAGATGTTAGCTCAGGAACAATCTTCCTCAAGAAAAAAAGAGGAAGATTGGCAACAAATGTTAGCTCAGGGCCTATTTTCTTCACCAAAAAAATAAATAAGCAAAGGATCTGAACAGACATTTTTTAAAAGAAGATACACAGACGGCCAATAGGCACATGAAAAGATGTTCAACATCACTAATTATTAGGGAAAGGAAAATCAAAGCTACAATGAGATATCACCTCACACCCATCAGAATGGCTATAATTAACAAGAAATAACAAATGTTGGAGAGGACGTAGAGAAAAGGGAACACTCACACACTGCTGGTGGGAGTGCAAACTGGTACAGCCACTATGGAAAACAGTATAGAGATTTCTCAAAAAATAAAAAATAGAACTACCATATGATCCAGCTATCCCATACTGGATATTTATCCAAAGAACATGAAGTCAACAATTCAAGATTTATGCACCCCTGTGTTCATTGCAGCACTATTCATAATAGCCAAGATGTGGAAGCAACCCAAGTGTCCATCATTGGATGAATGGATAAAGAGATATGCTATATATATGTATATAATGGAATACTACTCAGCCATAAAAAAAGACAAAAGCATCCCATTTGTGACAACATGGATGGCCCTTGATCATATTATGTTAAGCAAAATAAGCCAGGCAGAGACAAACACCGTATGATTTCACTCATATGTGGAAGATAAACAAACACATAGATAAGGAGAACAGATCTATGATTACCAGAGGGGAAGCAGGTGAGGGGAGGGCAAAAGTGGTAAACAGGCATATAAGTATGGTGACCGGTAAAAGCTAGACGATTAGTGGTAAACACAAGGCAGTCTATACAGAAACGGATATATAATGATGTACACCTGAAATTTACACAATGTATATGTGTAAATACATATGTAAATACATATTGATATGTATATGTATAATATACATACCAATAAGGCCAATATGACATCAATAAAGTAATTTTTAAAGAAGGATTTCTGGGAAATAAACTTTAATGATAAAAAAAGAAACTCCTCAGGCATGCAGACATAGACAGCAAATTATCCAGAAGCGTGGGAAATCACACCAGCTTCAGTTTCCTCCACAGCAATAATCAATGCCAGAAGATTAGGAGACATGTCTACATAACTAAGGGAGAGCAAGTAGGAACCAACAACATCATACTCAGACAAGTTATAATTCAAGTATAAAGGCAACAGGAAGGCACACTCAAATCTGAAAACTTCCAAGGATGCTAACACCCACAAGAACTTTTTGAAAAAATACCCCATAATGAAATCCAGCCAAACAAGAAAAAAAATAGAAATAAAGTACAGAGCAGGAAAGAAGTTGTGGCAGAAGGTCGGGTGGAAAACATTGAATCTATTTAAACGTTCCACAAAGACTGAAGGAATTATGGTTGCAAAAAAATAGTCTAAATGTTACAAATGCTAAATAAATAAAATTAAACAACAGAAAATGTGGAGGTGGCAGGAGGAGAGGAGCAGGAAGTTTAAGAGTGCTAATCAATTCATGGCTCATAGCAGGGAGTCAATGAACATTTCCTAAAATAGAAACATGTTTAGTATGTTTTTTCCTTAACATTAGAGGAAGGTTTAAGAAATAAATATCTCTTGAAGTGAAGAAACATTAATCTGAAGTTCAACAATTCAATTGTTTTAGGGGTTTTTTTGTCCTGTTAAGTTCAAGTAAGATAAAATTGAATATTTACAACAGAATATTTTTATGATGTTATTTGTATGAAATTACTTGTACCAATTTATCTGCCCATCTGTAGATTTGTATATATGCATTAAGTCTGCCTGGAATGATAATAGGAAGACATTAATACCTGCTATTTCAAAGTGCTAGAATTTAGGGTGACTTTTATGATTTTTTTATATTCTTTAAATTGTGCTGGAAAACTTTTATATAAACATGCATCACTTTTCATTTTAAAAGTAAGATATTACTCCAAGGCCAAACAGAATTCAAGAAAATTTTCTGGACCCAAAAGATATAAACAGTTGAAGTGTGTAAAAAATGTCAATATGGATCAATATACAGGAAGAAAAGACAGGCTTCTCATCAAGAAAGAAATATTAGTGTGGCCCCTGAAATATTAAATACCTGAAAACGTTGAAGCAATATTTCTAGAGTCCTAGGATAGGGACAAATAGTTTATTACTCTGGAGTTTGATACCAAACCACATGATCATTCATGTATGAAGACAATAGAAAAAATTCTGGTGCACAAGACCTCAGAAACTATACCATCCAAATGCCCCTTAAACTTGAAGACATATATCAGGTCATCAGTTAATGAATTAACCCTGGGAGTTCACAAATTGGAAAGTGACTGTATAAAAAGACCAGTAGGTCCTCCACTGTTGCAAGTGAATTCTAATGGGCCAAGGCTCAACCATGGAAATGCTCACATTCAGGGACCTTGGCCAACTTCACAATCCAAATTTACTGCCATCTGTCTGGTTTCCCCATCGGACCTAAAATTTGAGGAATTCTGGAAAACCCTGGTCATATGAGGGGATGGCAATGGCACAATGATGAAAACACTGTGCTGAAATCAAAGTTAACTTATAAAAAAAAATGGCCTGACATTTCTACTACTGGGTAAGATACAATAAGTAGTTTAACATCCACACTAAGAGTAAGTAGAAAATCCAGAGCTTTGGAAGCAATGGAAACTACAGGGGCTAAAATTCTAGACAGAAGAGAACCTTTCAGTGATGAACTGAGATCAAATCGGGGCAGTGGCTGATTCTGAATGTGGCTACGGTTTGAGAATCAGGGCTTGTCGTGGGCAGGAGATCCACTGATGCAGGACAGAGAAACCAACAGAGCTTCTAGTGGTCATGCAGGGAAACAGAGACAACACTGTAAACTTGACAGGCTTCAAACACCTGGATGATTTCCCCCCTTGATATTTGTTGAATTCCAAAGCTGTGCTTGGCAGGAGACTAAAACACTAAGAAGGAAATCTCTGAGAGCAAAGTGGAATTTTCTGGATTCTCTTGGTGGTTAAGAGAAAAATACCTGCCAGGAAGAGGAGACCTAGAGAGTTAAAATCTCTAGTTGGAGTGAAAATTCACACTGATGAGCTGCAACTCTTTCTTGGTAAAGAGAACATGCCAATCTGGGCTGATGCAGAGGCTTAGAATCCAGCTTTGGCCCCTAGTACAGGAAAAGAAAACCAGCAGAGCTTTTGGCGGTTATCTGGGGATGGAATGACAAAACTGGAGATTTAAAGAGACCACAAACACACAGCTGGTCTCCCTTTAGAATAACGGTCCAAGTCTGTAACTTTATGGGATAGGAGAAAAAAAGAGCTGAACCTGAAAATTCTAAAAAGCAGAACAGAAATCCATCAGTCTCTCAGTCCTGAGACAAATATTTGTCACAATCTCAAATGAAAGCCAGCAAGAGCCACAGCCTTGGAACAGGGGAAAACTAGGTAGACTGGGTCTTACCTCAACTGCAGCTCAGGTGTGACTCAGATTTAGTCCCTGGCTAAATCAGGAAAATTATCTCCATACTCTACTTTCCTGGTAGAGGAAAGGGTAAACCCTCTCTGATGGAAAATAGCATCATCTAGTCTCTCTAACTTTTTCTTTAATAAACAAGGTCCTGCATTTAATAACAAATTATTAGGCATGCCAAGGCACAGGAGCCATATGATAAATGCCAAGGGAAAAAATAGCTCATAAAAGCAAACTCATAGATGATCCAGATACTAGAGTTAGCAGAATCAAGTGGACATTCTAGAACTGAAAAGTATAATATTGAAATTGAGGATTCAGTAGACAGGTTTACCAGCAGATTGAATCTAGCAGAAGAAGGATTAGTGAACTGGAAAATAGTTAAATAAAAATATCCAAACTGAACTGCAACAAGAAAAGAGAATTGGAAAAAAAATAATGACCTTCCTACATAATACCAACAATTGATCAGAAAATGTTGTTTTTTAAAAAAAGATCCCATTCACATTGCAACATAAATAGTAAACCACTTAAGAATGAACCACAGCAGAAATGTGCAAGAACTTTATGAAGAAAAACGTATGAATTTACTAAAGGATATAAAAGAAGGCCTGAATAAATGGTGAGCTATATCATGTCCAAGGCTAGAAATACTAGAACTTAGAATATTACAATATTAAAATACATAAATTCTGCCTAAATTAATCTATATATACAAAAAATTCCATCAGAATTCCAGTAAGACTTTAGAAATTCACTTTATGAAGAAACAACTTTTCAAAACATTGGGAAAAGACGGAGGATGTAATAAATCTTAAAAAACAATTGACTATCCATTTGGGGGAAAAATAGGTTTATATTTCAGCATTTGCTACAGTATGACTCTTCTGTTTCTCTATATATCCATATACATTATCATGCTCACAAATAAGAAGTAGGACTCTTGATAGACAAGAAATTGGCAGAGCGGGTATGAAAAAAATTGATGAATTTAGTTTGAATATTTTCATTACAGTCTAAAAGATATTCAGGAGATTAATGTTGAAAAAGTTGGAAGAGTTACCAAGAGAATTCCACCTCCAGAGATGATAAATACAAGAAGCAAGAAGGAGCCAAACGCAACTGACAGTATCTTAGTTGGCATGCTGTAGCAGGATCATCTGGGTAAGAAGATGCCCACGCATTTGCCCCTCATCCCCAATTAGACTAGGCAATGGTGTTTGCCACCGGGTAGGACAAGAGATATGAGAGATTATTTTGGAGAAGGTCTATGTCTTCATAGGGTTAGAAACATCCAGGAAGATTGGAGAATTCTCAGATATTAAAGAAGAGGCAAACTCATAGAACCATATGTTGCATTATATCTTAAGCAAGTTTAGCAATGTTGTGGTTAGAAGGTCAATGTATTAAAATCATCATCCATTAGCAAAGCAAATTGGAAAATGTAATGAGAAAAAAACACTATTCCTTTCAAAATAGAAACAACCATAATGTAATTAGAATTAAACATCATAAGTAACATGAAAGATCTTTAAAGAGGAAAGGATAACGTTTTATCGAAGGACACAAAAGGAATCTTGAATAAATGAAAATTTTCTCCAAATTAATCTTAAAATCAATGCCATCTCAAAAGATTTCACGTGGAATTTGAGAAGTTGATTCGGAAATTCCATAAGGAATGGTAGATGAGCTAGAGTTGTAAGGCAATTCTGAAAACATAAGAACAGATTGTGTAAAGAAGGTGAGTTGAGCCCTACCAGATATAAAATACATTAAAAGGTAAAGAAGGTAAAAATATTGTAATATTGATGCCAGAGTAAACAAAACGTAATGATTTTGACAATCTAGAAACAGCCACAATTTTGTATGAAAATATAACTTATGTAAAAGTTATCATTTTTAACCACGGGGGAAAGGATATACTTTAAGAATTGGTATTGAGAAATTTAGTTATCCATTTAAGAAAAAAATATAATTAAGATACTTTACTGAAATAAATTCATTTATTTAAATAAATTCTTGATCTCTAGATTTGTCTTTGGCTTGTACTCTTCTCCTATGTGTAGAAATACCTATAAATATATAAAGGGCGCTCACTGAAGCAGGGTTTTCAGTATTGAAAACCTTGGAAAAAAAAAAATGTCCACCAAGTGGATGTGCTTAAAATAAATTTATACTTAAGAAAGCAACCATACCATAGAATGTATGTGGTAGGTTTTTTTTAGTGATATGGGTACTAATTTTGACAGATATTCAAGAATATTACTAAGTGAAAAATGCAAGTTGTGTTCACTGAAAAGTAAAAGTAACTATACTAATGAATGTAATTTTAATGAAAGTTGAAGAAGCCCAGCTTCTCTCTCTATCCAGTCCTGCTGCTTTCATTTCCCAACAGATGTTGATTCCAAGAACACTCTCCTATAAATTTCCTGCCTGCATATCTCCGTCTCAGAGTCTGCTTTCCAGGAAAGAAGGCTGCAACACCAATGGAATGTCCCACCACCTCCTGCGACACCAACCTAATTTCCCATCACCTCCTGCAACACCAACTTAATTTCCTATGACCCACAACGAACATCCTAAACTTCTGCCAAGGCTGTTCTTCCCCTCGTCTTTACACTATGCTTATCCACAAATCTAGTTTTTGTGCACTCTTCCCCTTGCCTCTAAATTCCTCATCTCTCTCCTTGGCGCTTTCGATTCCTACCATCTTCAAGATACACCACAAGATCCACTTCCTCCACAGATGCCTTTCCTAACCATTCCAACCTGCAACACATATATTCCTCCCTGATTCATATTATGCTTAAATATATATTCAGAGAATCTTCTTCCCTGGCAGCATGTTGTTTCTGAACACACTTGGTCACAGTTATAGCAAGATTCGACCTAGTTTAACATCAAACTCTCACTGCTGTTCCCAGAGCCAACAGCGCTCCCTTTTCGATCCTGACTTCTACTCTTCTGTATTTGTGACACCACTATGCCCACCCATTCAGAGAATGGACTGAGTTCCCTGGACAGCCTGTTCCACCTGCCTGGCAGGCTGGCGATGCATTTCTTACTTATCCCACATACAAAGGGCATTCTGAAGTGCTCTGTTTCCAAGTCTTGATGGCTCCATAAGGATTTCCTGTCACTTAAATGTATTTTTTATCTAATAATGTAATACTTGAAAAAAATAATATTAGTTCCAAGTGATGATTTTACAAAAAGTAGAGGAGGCTTCAATGAAAGAGACAAGGGAATTTTTTTTCCTGAAGTCTGAAAAACCAATGAACATACGTAATATGAATTTGGCTATGACCAGCCCTGTGACCGCATGTAATTCACTCATTCCTAGCATTAACTTAGCATTAATTCCACAGTTCCCCCCAAAAAGGTCAAAACCAATGATTAACAAACTCCCTGAACAAATATAATCTGTTTTCTGTAAGAAGAAATTTTTTTCTTAATTATTGTATCAATAACATCTATGATATCGGCATAGCTTATTTTTATTCCATTTGATTCTTGAAAGGGCCCTGTGAATTAGGTTAGCCTGCATTTGACCTAAGGAGAAACTGATGCTTAGGGAGGTTAAATTATACACCTAATATCACACAAGTAATAAATGGCCAAGTGGAATCTCAAATCCTATTCTACTGGCATTCTAATGCTTTTTCCACTATTTGCACTGCCCTCAACTGGATACCCACAGCTGGAGCTTTGTCACCAAGCTCTTTGCTTGCAAAATGAGGTCATTATCTCAGGCACTAGCTCCCAAGGGGAAACTCAGTTCATTTCTGACAGCCATCAATGTTCCACTTCTAGACTGTGAGCAGCTCTGGCTACAGGAATCTTCCTGCTTGTGAAAGTGACTGTGAGGCTGGAGGTTCTCTCAGGAGTCAGGATGTTATGCTTTTTTTTTTTTCCTGTGGATCAGAGATACTAGCAACTGAGTAGGAACTTTATCTTTAAACAGGGAAGACAAGTGGGAGTCTTCTGAAAAGGTGAATATTACATGTAACTCAGGCTCAGCACAGGAAAGAGATAATTTCCTTTGTTTCCACAAAGAAACACTAGACTCTACTTTTAACACAAATTGTTGTAGTTTAGAAGCAGTTAATCCAATTCCAGTCATTTCCAGGGAGTTCCAAGTTCCAGGAGTAGAAACACCACTGCCCAAGTATAGCTATGGTTTTCCTTACCAGCTTCTCCAAAACAACAGGATTTTTCCAGGCTCTCTCGAGTCTGTAAAAGATGGCCGTAATGTAGCAGAGCAGTTGGTGCCCAGCCTTCCCATGTGAGCCCAAACAGAGTTTTACAGCAAGTACCTGCGACTCACAGACTAAGGGCCTTCTCTAGCAGGGAGAGTATGCTCAGACTACAGAAGGGGCCGACTAGAAGTCTGAGAGGAGAGGAGGGAGAGCATCCCTCATCCAGTGATGGATCGGGTTGGTAGATAAATACCCCAGCTTCCTTGACTCTAGGACAGAAGAGTTCTGAGGTGGGCTGTACCCTGTATCTCACGGATCCTTAGATATATAAGCATCCAGGTGAGAGAGTGATGCTCCTCTGGGGTTAACAGGTGTGGCAGACATTTTCCAGAGCCCATTAGAGGGAAGCAAAGCCTCACTAACTATCACTAAGCAAGAGTTCATAGGCTGAGAAAGCTAGAAACAGACTCAGAGACCCTGCCGAAGTCTAGCCCAGGAAATCACATGACAACAGCAGGGACATATAGAAAAAATATAGCAGCTCCTGGAGGAAGAACCAGATCAGACAAGCCACAGGCCAGAGGATCTCAGCCCTGGGAACCGAGTTGTGAATCTAAGTCCTTTGTTCTCTTCTACTCATCTATTTGTCTCTTCTTGTACCAACACTGTAATATTTTATTGTGGCAGCTTTGGAGCAATAATATCTGGTAGGCTTAGTTCCTCCTTATAGTTTTCTTCTTTATAATAATTAACTTAGCAATTTGCATAAGACTTTTAGAGTAAGTTTATCAAATTTCTCAATAGCTCCAACTGAAATTTAATTGTTGAATTTATAGAGTAATTAGGAGAAAATTTACATTAATATTTATTTGTCTTATCAAAGAATGTAGAGTACCTCTTTATCCTTTAGTTTCTTTATTAGAGTTTTACATTTTTCTGCATAGAGGTCTTGTGTTTTTTTAGTTCATTCCAATATACTTAAAGTTTTGGTACTACTACAAATTGAATAACTTTAACATATTTTCTAGATGGTTATTTTTGATATTTTTTTTATTTTTATAGGAAAATCTTATATTCAGCAACCCTGATAAACTCTTTTTATTTCATGTTGATTGTTCAGTTGGTCTCAGTACATAATAATGCCATTTGCAAATAATAAAAGTTTATCTTTTTCCCAAATTTTGTTCAAATTCCTTCATATTTCACTTATCAGCACACATGTGAATATCAAATAAAATATTAGCTATCTGAATGGAATCCTACTAAATTAAAAATAGTAAGATACTATGATCAAGTAGAGTTTATTTCAGGAATGCAAAGAAAGTTTAACTCAGGTAAATTTTTTTTATGTAATTCACTACTTTGCAAGATAAGAGGAGACAGTTGTATGTTTACTTTGATTTAGAATGCATATTTGATAAAATTCATTCAATCCCTAAGAATGATAAAAAGCCTCAGCAAAATAGATTAGAAGGGAATACCTTTAAATTAGTAAAGGATATATCCAAAAAACATACAATCAAAATTCTACTTAATGGAGAAGTTTTAAATGCACTCTGTTAAGATCCAGAATACTACTAAGGTAGTCATAATCATAACCTCAGTCTAACACAATAGTGGAGATCCTAGCCAATTTTATAAAGGAAGAAAGAAATGAGATGTATGTTTAATTTTTATTAGAAACTGCCAAACTGTATTTCAGAGTGGTTATACCATTTTGCATTCCCACCAACAATGTATGAGAGTTCCCGTTGCTTCAAATCCTCATCCACACTTAGCATTATCAGTCTTTATTTACCCATTCTAGTGGATGTGAAGTGGCACCTTATTATAGTTTTAATTTACATTTCCAATATGATTAATGATGTTGGGCATGTCTTCATGAGTTTATATTTTCTTTTGTAAAATGTCTGTTGAAGTCTTTTACCCATTTTTAAAGTAGGTTGTTCCTATTTTTCATTATTGATTTGTAGGATATCTTTCTATATCCTGTATATAAGTCCTTTGTCAGATATGTGGAGTGAATGTTTTTTCCCATTCTGACTCACTTGTTCATATTCTTAACAGTGTCCTTTTGATAAGCACAGATTATAATTTTAAGTCCAATTTGCCATTGATTTTATGGTTAGTGTTTTTTGTGTCCTACATAAGAAAAATTTTCTTACACCAAGGGCATAAAGATATTCTATTTTTTCTTTTAGAAGCTTTATAGTTTTGGCTTTTATGTTTAAATCTATGATAAAATTATTTTTTGCAAATTGTGTAAGGTCTTTTCCAATACCCAATTGTTAATATCTAGTTGTTCCATCACCATTTTTTAAAAAGACTATTCTTTCCCATTGAAATACCTTGCTATCTTTGTTGAAAAATAATTTTCCATGCGTGTGGTTGCAGTGTTCATTCTCATTGTCATATAGTATTTCACTTTCCTTTTAAATACAGATGGACATTTGGGTAGTTTTATGGCTATGATGAATGGTGCTGCTATGCACATTCTAGTTGTTACCTTTTGGTGAACATATATACACGTTTCTCTTGATATTCAGCATAACACATACATCATAAGGAATGTATATGTTCCACTTTTGTAGATACTGACAGTTTTCAAAAGTATTTATACCATATCTTTGCCAATTGTTTATCTTTGTCATTTTAGCAATACAAGGGGGTGTCTATTTAAACATGTTATTTGAGATTTATTTCTCTTTAGCTGTGTTATTCATACATCATATTTGAGCAATGGTAAAGCTCAAAAGAAATGTGTCTATAGCATGGTATATTTTCACTAAAAAAATTGGTGAAAGATGGTGAATGGGTTAATGAATGGATGCCGAATGTAATTTGTAAACACACAAAACTCGTATCTTCTGATCTATTAGTCAAACCTGAAAGTATTTGTTGAGGATCTGCTGAGTGCCCACACAGAATAATACTGGTTAATATGCTAGACCATATCCCCATCTGTTCTCACCTATTCCCAAAACTCCTATCCCTTAACATGTGTGTATCCAACACAATGAACCCAAAAGAATGCAGTAAATACACTGTTTCCTGGTATACAAAATTTCAAATACACATTTTGAATGGAAAGACATTTTCCAAAGTAGAGGTAGCTTTTACTATAAGACAAAGCAAAACAAACAAGTAAGAGAAACAAAAAATCTTTCCCTTGTGATATGGGGTATAAACCTGTGGTGATCTTTCTTTATCATCCAGGGCTACTCCAGAAGAAAGTGCACAATTATTCCTTATTCTGGGATGACAAGAATATTATAGATAAGACTAGCTTCTGAGGCGCTCAGTACACAACTATAGCAAGGACCATTGGTACTTACTTGCTTTTTAAGGTGCCATGGATCCAAGATTTAAATTAATATTCTAATTATAAACTTGGTTCTCAAACTGTAGCCACTGTTTCATAGCTCAGAAAATAAATTACACCACAATAAGGCAACTCTGTGGATTCAGCAAAGGTATAAGAAGTTTTGGTTTTGTTTTCCATTTAACTCTTGAGTACTTGGCCTTCTGTTTTCAGTCTACACATTCTTTAAGCAATGTCTTCTCTTTCCATGGTTTTAGTTAATATCTATAATATCTGTATGAGGATGAATCCCAAGTTCATATATCCAGTCCAGACTTTACCCATCTGCTCTATGCCCATCCATTAAAATGCCTATTCTGTAGTTCTACTTCCAAATTTAACACATGAAAAACTGAACTTACCATCTTTCCCTCCAAGTATGTTCCTTTTTGAGGGCGCCCTATTCATTAAATTGCACCACCCTCCACCTACATGCTTTTGCCGGTACTGTTGGTGTCATCATTGACACCTCCAATCTCCAGGGCCTGTCAAGCATAAGTCATAAACATCTCTCAATCAATCTCATCTCTCCATACCCTCAGTCACTGCCATACTCCAAGGCACTGCCACTTCTCATTTAGAAAATTACAGATCTCTGACTGGTCTACCTGCTCTTACCAGATTCCTTCTCCACATTTTGGGTAAAGCAGTCTCTCAAAAACAGAACTGACGGCATCTCTCCTTTACTGCATCCCACTGTTCTTGGGAGGAAGTACAGTTCTAGATCGGAAACCCAGCTCTAACACTCAGTAAACCTGTAACTTTGAACAAGTTATTTAACCTTTCTGATCTACATTTCCTTATCTGTAAAATGGGGAAAATAATAGCATCTATCTCATTAGATTGTTGTGGGAAATAAATAAGTTAGTGTATATCAAGTGCTCAGAACAGTGACTGGCTCCAAAAAGTAAATAAATAAATAAATAAGAGAGAGAGAGAGAGAGAACTTTGTGGGAAAAAGAGGTTCAAGCCAAAATCGTGCTTAGTCTGGTTCGCAGCACCCTGAGTGACCTACCTCCTTCTTTCCTCTCGACCTTCACCTAACACCTTCACCTGCACTATTCTCTTCTCCATTCATAGCTATGCTGTCTGATTTAACTCCTCAAAAATGTCAAGCTTTCTATAGCTTGAGGGCCTTCCACAAAGTGCGCCCTCTACATGAACTGCTCTCACCACCAGTCACCACCACCTGGACTCCTATTTGAAGTATCTGTTCCTCTGTGAAACCTTCCAAACCCACCCCATGCGATCCACACTCGGTTAGGGCCCCCTATTATATGCTCTGGCTAATGGAATTCATAAAGCTGGCAGGATCTGCTGTATTTTACTGTAATAATGTAGTTAAAGGTTGCCTTCCTGCTGAAGACCTAAATCTGCTGAATAACCTGAAATCTGTTATCATCATAAATGGATACACTAAAATAATACAAATTACCTCAAACTACAAGGAGGTCTGGATGACAGAGAATATATTCCTCTGCCTCAGCAACTTGTCTGGGGACAGAAATTGCCTTATAGGTTGAGATTCAGGGGAGCTCACCCTTCTGTATACTTAACTGCGATTCAATAGCATTGCCCCAAATCTGTATAAAAAAGGGGCAAATCGATATTTGCACTGTTGGCTGGGGCTTACGGGAGGAGTGTGGGGTCTTTCCACTGGAATGTCCCAGCCCCTAATCTATGCCTGATTCTGCTGTAGATTAGGATCTTAGAGCATCTGCCTCTCCACAGAGCCTAGTTTATGTCAAGCCCTCAAATAGTGTTAAACTCAATTCCTTCTATCCATGAACAGTATACAACTAGAGTTTGGTAGAAAATTGCATTATTAGAGCTTTTATCATCCGCTGACATTTCTTTCCAGGTAGGTTAGTGGCTGAGTGAGAGAAGTCTTAAAAGTTAGGAAGAGGAACACACCTATTAGACATGATTAGTTATTACTGCTGGAAATTAGT
Organism: Equus quagga; assembly: GCF_021613505.1. Lineage (NCBI taxonomy): Eukaryota > Metazoa > Chordata > Mammalia > Perissodactyla > Equidae > Equus > Equus quagga. The sequence goes on from NC_060273.1 coordinate 100,117,276, forward strand.
CCCCAAGTTATTCTATCTCTCAAAAGCTGATTTTCATCATAATGATGTTACATGTTTAGTTTCTGAAAATAGCGTCCCATTCTCAAAGAATTTTGTCCTCTCAAATAGCTAATTCTTTTTGTGTTTTACTTTATAGTAAGTGAATTGGAAAAGTAATAACAATACTAAATTATAAGGCGCTTTTTCCTACTGTACATTTTTATAAGTTGTTATCACCTATGATTTCCAGTTATATTGCCTTTTTTTAAGAAATAGAAACAATTTTATTAAACCACAGATTTTGTGTGTATGTAACTGGTCCAGAGAGATAAGAAGTGATTAAATTGTCACCTTTCTTTTTCTTTTTTTCTTTCTTTTTCTTTTTATGGTGAGGAAGATTTGCCCTGAGCTAACATCTGTGCCAGTCTTCCTCTATTTCGTATGTGGGGCACTGCCACAGCATGGCTTGATGAGCAGTCTGTAGGTCCATACCCAGGATCCAAACCTGCAAACCCCAGATTACCGAAGTGGAGCATGTGAACTTAACCAATACACCACCAAACCAGCCCCAAATTTTCACCTTTTGGAATGGAATTAGATGCACTGGCAGTGTGGCATTACAAAATGATTATACACCAGAAAATGAAGAGCTGGGGCCCAAGCTGAGCTCTGAACATATTGGCACTTGGCCCTTGTTAGGAAGTCAGGTCATAGCCTGTGGAACAAGACCCAGGCTTTGTTCCAAGACCTAAAGTACAGATTCTCAGAGGGAGCCAAGCTTGCATTAGTAAATGCCAGAATGCCTTTCTTCACTATCCATGAAGGGAGGCCCTGGGTTGCTGGTGAGCTTGAATATTTTTTCAGAGGCAACTCTTCAGCTCTGGGGCTGGGAGCAGTAGAATGAGGGAGGAAGAAGTAAGGTGTATTTGCTGTCAGCAGTCTTTGGGAGCCTGTGGATAGACCTTGTCTGCTGGATAAGCTTAACAACATCAAGCCCTCAGAGACCTCAGGTTTGGTATGTATACTTTGCTAGGCTGAGTGATATATAAAGTCAATAACTTCACGGCTCAACTGACTGCATCCCTACTAGAATGTAAGCTCCCTAAGAGGAGGGGTAATGTCTATTCAATACAGTGTTCCAGTGCCTAGACAGGTTGAAGATATAGTAGGCACTCAATAAATCTTTATTGGATAAGTGTTATTGGGTTTAACCAATAAAGAACATATGTTACTTTATAAAGTATAGATTTCGTTTTAGTGGTAATTATTCACTTAGAAAGGCTATAATTACTTTTGTAAAATATAACTGGCAGCCATAGAGGTGTGCTGTTTTGATCTCTCTTAGAAAAAAACTTCCTGTTTATCTTTAAGGCCTGTAGTTCTCTGAACCTTCAGGATCTGTCTCAATTTTTTAACCAAGACCATGCTCTTCCCAAGCAGCCCTGAGACAATGAAAGAGCAAGTCTGGCCATTTCTTCCAAGTGCAAGACTCCTCTATCACATGGTCTTTGCTCTAGAAGTCCCTGTTGAATTCCTTGAGACTTTGTCAGATCTACATTGGGGTACAGGAGCAATTGAATATCTTAAAAGGAGGCCAGCCTGGTGGCATAGCAGTTAAGTTCACATTCTCCGCTTTGGTGGCCCAGGGCTCACAGGTTCAGATCCTAGGCCTGGACCTACACACCACTCATCAAGCCATGCTGTGTCAGCATCTCATATACAAAATAGAGGAAGATGGGCACAGATGTTAGCCCAGGGCTGATCTTCCTCACCAATGAATAAATAAATAAATAATAAAATGCCCAGAGGTGAGTAGCCCAGGGCTGTATAGCAGTTCCATAGATTGTGAGGGATCCTGGATTCTATAACTTTTGCTCCATCATATGTTTAGGTAACCCCTTAAGAATCAGCCATCCTAAAGTCATTCTAGTAGCAAAAAAGAGAAAGGGACAGAGGTGAGCATGCTCCTCTTTTTAAGGACATTTGCCAGAAGTTTCACAATGATACTTTACCTACATCTCATTGGCCCAAACTGAGTCACATGGCCACACCTACCTGCACGGGATACTGGGAAATGTAGTCTTTACTCTAGATGGCCATTTGGCCAGCTAAAAAACTGATGTACCATTAGTATGAAAGAGAGGGAAAATAGATGTTAAGGGACAACTCGTAGGCTGAGGTTTGCACAGGAGATAAATAACTAAAAAGTAGATTGTGAAATATCTCAGTCCTGAATAAATAAGCATTTTCAAATCTGAAAATAAAGATAATTTCCACATATGACTTTTACACATTCACTTTTCATCTCCAACTTTCATAAGCGACAATGAAAGAGACAGAATTAGCTGAGGGGAAGGGGAGAAGAAAAAGTATTGAATGTTTTCCAAGAGTAACTTCAGTCTATTATTGTCATATATGGATGTCTCTCAATATCTAGAACTGGCATATAATGGAAATGCATAATTCACTAAGCTTTGTAATAGATTGCCGTATGATGGTTAATTAATTTGGTGACTCTAGTTAGTGAAAATGATTCAGAAGTCACATGTCTTCCCTGTTAGATCAATCAAGGATATTCATGGAATGGAACTAAGCCATATTAAATAGAGGCACAGATCAACTGTATATTTTTCTGAAAAGGAGTTTTTGTAAACTTTAATGAACTCTTTTGCCATACATCCTTCCCTCCATCCATGCCAGGCAGAGATTAATTATTGCTAAATATCAGTAAGGAATCTTAATTTTCAGATTTGGTATGGCGTGTTGCTTGCTTTCGTTACATTCATTTCCAACTGTGTGGCCTTCCAGGGAACATAGGGTGGGGTGCTCTGAATACAAGGATGATAAGTCTTTGTTGCTACACTCGAAGAGTTTGGGGAGACAGATGTGAACTATGAACTGAAGTAAAAGGCAGAGGCAGATTCATACTTCCCATCCATATAATTCTGGCCCCTTTGGGAGAAAGCCTCTGCTTCCAGTGACCAGAGATTTAAGATTATGAAAATTCAGTATTCCTAAATTACGTAAATTCCTAAATTCGCTTGTTAATAATAGAGCAGGGGAGAAGTGAGTAGAAAAAGAGAACACAATACCCTCAATGGTTGCAACGACCTCCTAAATTTTTTTTCTCTGTGCTCCAGTCCATCTTACATAACACCACAAGTTCCCATCCATTCATTTGTTCATTAATTTGTTAAAAGATTGAGTTCCTATAGGGTACCAACCAGAGTCTCTCAGAAGTTGAGAGGATCCTAGGTCACTTTCATTTTTTGAAGATTCTGGGATGTTAAAAATGGATAGCAGGACTTCTGGAATGATGAAGTAAGGAGCTCAGTCAGGCCACTCCCACCAAGACAATTTAACTGTCACAGAATATATATAAAACAATCCTTTAAAGGTTCTGGAAATTGTCCTAAGGTCACACAGCAAGTGAAGAAACACTCATTAAACAAAATATTATTGAATTTCAGTAAGAACAGTGAGAGTCTGTGGTATTTGAGCCAAGACCCACTCCATTCCCACCCACCCCCAATCAGTTCCACGTCATAAAAACTCTACCCCTGGTGTGTGTGGCCAAGAAGACGTTGGACACATAGGGGCTCCTTCTTCCCCCAGCTCCCTGTAGTCTGTGGCTATGGTTTTACCCTGGAAGGAGTGGGCTGCTGGTCTTTTTCTTCACCCCCAGCCCATGTTACAGAAGCTCTATTCCAGGCCAAGAGGCAGTCTCTCTTCCCCTATTCAGCCCTACTTCTAGGACAGATGCTATACCCCACCATCAGCAGACCCAGAATGCTGGGCCCCTGATCACCCCATCCCAGCTCATTCGGAGGAGCATTTTTTTGGGGAGGGGACAATCTACAAACACTTTATTAGCAAAAAGAATAAAACAAGTGCAGCACAGGAAAAAGAGAGGATCCTCCCTTCCCCTCAAGGGCATCATCAGACCTCTAAAGGAAGTGGATTAGCGCGGTGTGCAGAGTAGAGCCCAGTGTCTCAAATGGGTTGGAATCAAACAAAAGTGATCTGTGTCCAAGCAGTACTGACCTGCCAGATGTTTAATGCCTCATACTTATCTAGAGCCACCTGGAATTGGGCAGATGTCAAACCATGGGATGTGCAGTGCTGCTCTGACTCAGACCGGATGTTTGGTCCTCTGAGACCAATTCACAGACAGAGACACATATCACATCTGCTAGTCTCTGGGTCCTAGCTGTTTGTCCCTTGTTGTGTAGAAGTGAGTCCTTTGATATCTCCACTGGCCTTATGATTTCATTCACACCTTCCTTCTCCACAGCACAGATGAGCCAGAATAGAGATCCCATGTAAGGAGGGGCGAGCTGAGAAGACCTTTTCCCAGTACCTAGTCACAAAGTAGAGTGTCACTCCCAGAAAGCAGGTCCCTGATCCCGGCTCACATTTGGTGCCCAGGGGACTTTTCCCTGGGGGAAAGGAAGGCCATAAGACTAAAAAGTTATGCAGCTCTGCCTGAGATGGCTGACTTATTTGGAACAGAAAGTGACAGACTCCATGCCTAAGGCCATTGTCAAAAGCAGTAGAGATCTTGTTGAAGAGCAAACAAAATGGCAGAGCAGCCAGTTTAAAATTGAGAACCAGGGAAAGAGACCGTCAAGAAGAGCCCTCCTGGAGGTAACTCTGGATGTCGAAAGTCTACGCACATGTGCTAAGCTGCACCCACTCCACAGCAGTCACAGCAGGATGGGGGCAGACTTGAAAGCAACCCCAACTCACACAAAGACCCTCAACACAGGGTGGAAGCCTCATTGGCACAAGAGGCTCAAGCACAGCCTCTGACCACACACTGGCTGAACAGGCAGCTGCTCTGACCCAGGGGTGACTCCTAGGAAGCCAGGCTTACATATCACTTGTAAACATAGTCATTTCCAGCAGTCTTATGTGCATGCTCAAGCTGTGCCCTCTCAGGAGCCATCAGAGGGAACCTCCAAGATACTAGTTCCAACCTAAATGTGGAGCAGAAAATAACACAAATTCCCTGAATTGGATAGCAGCAAGCCATACACACCAGTAAAGGCTAAACATCCAACTGGCTAAGGGAACTTAAACATGACCTTGACCAATAGTGGCTCATGCTGAACCCTGGGTAGCCAAGCTAAAGATAAAAACAAGGGGGGAAATCTCAGCATGGTCATCAGAGGCTGTACACTGTGGGGGAAATAGACTTCAGTTGAGTCATAAACAAATAAATAAATGGCCAAGCAAACATGACACTGGGGACAGGGGAAATCAGTATCCAGAGCCACTACAACATTGTCTAAAGTGTCCATTATAGGAAGATCACTGACAGTTGGGGAGGTGGGGGCCGATAGATTGGAAGTAATGCAAGAATGGAGGCAAGGAGACCAACTGTTTTTATTTCTGGTTAAGAAATGTTGATGACCTCAATAAAGGCAATGGTGGTGGGTTGGGAAAAGGGAAGACATTATAAAGACTTAAAAGAAATAGTATTGACCACTGGATAATAGGGGTGGAAAGGTCAGTTAGAGAGAAGAAATTATTGAGAAAGAATCCCAGATGCCTGAAAGTGGATCCACTTGTCTGCTACAATTGCTTTTTGGGGATGGGGAGGATTTATTGCTTTGGGACATGTTCAGTCTGATATACTTCTGAGAACTTTCAGTGGAAATGTACAGATAGAAAATGTATACAAGAGTCCAAAACTCATGAGTTTAAGGCAGTATATTTGGGAGTTATTAGGAATATAGGTGTTAATGGAAGGTATGTGAGTCCATCACATAAGAAGAACATTGTGATGAGAAGAAAAAGAATCAGATTTCTATCTTGAGCAACTAAAGACAGGAAACATGGGGGAGGACAAGTGTTTGAGCAAAATTGATGAGCTCCATCTTGTTCTACTTGAGTTTGAAAATATTGTGGGACATTGCGAAGGAGCTACCCAGTAGGCAGTTAGACTTGTCTGGAGGCCAGGACAGTGATCACGCAAGGAGTGGGGAAGCAGATGCAATCTAGGGAAAAATTGGCACCTTTTATTACCAACCCTGAGAGCCACTACCCAGCTCTACCCTAGAAGAGTCGTTAGGGATCTCTGATCCTCTGTTTCCTCATATAACAAAGGAGGTGCTGAACAAATGATCTTTACATTTCTGTTCAACTGCAAAAATTCTAATCCTCAAATTTAGCCTGCCATTCATAATCCTTGTGCCCCCAAATTATGGCACATCTTATCTCATAGCCTTTGCTTATTATGTTGTTTATTGAGCTTGAAATATGCTTCCTTGAAATACCCACTCCTCCCCCATCCTGTATCATTTACAATACTTTTGCTTCCAAATAAAGAAATCCTAATTTGAACTGGCCTAAATGATTTTGAATTTGTCAGTTTATGTAACTACAAGACACTGAAGGATCTGAAGGATTTCAAGTTTCATCTATGGGTTAGATGATATAGAAGTTCCATCTTTCTGCCTTTTTCTCTCTGCTCTGTGCCGCTCTGTCTGTGTCAACCTTAGGCTTGCTTCCGTCATGGTGGAGTCTATAGTTCCCTGCTTCATATCAATACACTACAGTAGCTAGCAACTAGAAGGAAATACAACATAAACGTCACGCCTTCCAAGAAAAATGCCTGAGATTTACGCAAATTTGACTGATGTCTGCAGTCTAGCAAAGTGTTTGAAGTCCAGGTTACTTGAATTAATTACAGTGGAAAGGGAGCAGGGTTCCACTAACTAGGTTGCACCAGTCAGAGCATATCCAGGGAATAGGGATAGGATCAATCGCACTCACACTACATTATAATATATAAATAGATGTGTGGGATGGACACTGGGCAAACAATCACAATGTCTTCTAAGTAGAAGGATGTACCTCTAGTTGTCAAAATTTCACCCATGCTTCAATCCTTCAGATGCCACCTCCTTTCATGGAGTCCTTCCTCATTCACAAAGTAAGGTACAATGTTTCCCACCTGTGTTCCATACTCTCCATGCTGCGTGTATTTTTAGAATCTACTTTATCTTCTAGACTATACTTCAGGACAAGAACTATGTTCTATTTATCTCTGCATTTCCTAATTCTCCAGCACAATCTAGCTTTAGTGTTACATAATAGATGTTTACTGAGCTAAATACAGGTAAAATATTCCGGCTAGCTGAGAAATTCAGCCTCTTTTGTCATCTATTAATTCTTGGGAGGCAGAAATCACCTCTAGCTTATATAGAGGAACAGAAGAAGTACAAAAATAATAAAGTGGGCCTTTGAGAAATAATTCTCAACATGGAAAATATTTTAACAACCTATTAGTGCTCCTTGGCCTTTATGACTCCTTAAGGCAGAGAATGACAAGATCTTTAATTTCAATCCCTTTATTATGCATACTTAATTTTCCCCCTTTATTGGAAGACCTAGACTCATGGAGAGGGGGCCTAAAATGTAAATAAGTCACCTGCCCTCCCCTTTGGAATAACCAAAGACTGTGTCCTTCTCGCCTTCAAGAGAAGGGAAAGGGGAATTGGTTTTTGTTTACTAATTATCTCAGCTCTAGTTTTAATTGACTGTGAAGGTCTACCCTAAAAGAAAAGACAAGACAAATGCTTTTGAGAGAAGGAATGAAGAAGGTTTGGGGGGAGGGTAGTTGTGTGGGCAAAAGAAAGGGAGGATCCTGGGAATACTGGGTGAAATACACTCAAGTAAAGGTTTTGTCAGGTCTTGTACCTATACCAGTCCTTCCCTGCCTGGTAATGAGGTTAAGGGTGGGCACTGCCTGGGAAGCCATGGTAAGCAACAAAAGACAAGTTGGATCCAGTCCTGGACAGCCAACCGCCAAGCCTTCACACTGAGAATGTTCTTGCAACTACCCACAGACCTCAGGACAATTGACTGTCCACTCTGCGCTTCTGCCCATCTGCACCAGTACATCAGCAACTTACCATTCAAAGGGAGCAATGTCTCATCTACCCACAAGTCCTAGGTCTGTCCTGAATCTATTAAATACATATGGACACATTCCTAAAATGCCCCCAAACAGCTGTAAACCCAAAGAGAGGATCAAAGAACAGCCCCATATCTGCTCTTCAGGTGCTGAGGCAAGCAAGTTCAAGACCCAGAATGGAAGTTGTGTTTAGTGATACCCACAAACACTATTTTTAAAATATGAAATTGAATATTATCATATTTATTTAGAGAACTTGAAAAATGGGTTACATCCCCTGAAAAAACTGGAGACTCCCTGAGGTGTTGTAAAACTAGAGATTGCAGTTTCCCCAATATCAACCCAGAGATGGGGATTAGCAGATTGTCCTGTAAATACAGGGCCGTACTTTAGGATCAATAGAAAGCAGGTATGTCAAAGTAAAGCTTTCAGACTTCCGGTTTCCGATTCTACATATAAGGAGCTGGGAAGTTGCCACTCCGTCCCAACAAGTAAAAAGCTGAACAAACTGAAAAATCAATTCTTCTTAGGTCTGTAAGAGACTTGAGATCACAGGGCAAACCACTGCCTCCCAAACAGAAGAGACAGACAGGGAAATACAGAGAATCACAACTTACCAGAGCAGAAACTTCCATGGGAACCAGTGCTGAGGCAGGAAAACCTGAACTGTAATTAACTAATTTCTGGAGGCTCAGTGTGGACAAGTCTGAGAGTTAAAAACTCCAGGGGGACCCAGTCAGAGGTCGTCCCCTCATCCTTTTATGAGTTTTACCTCCAGGCGCACAACCTGTCCTCACCAGTGAATATCAGAGAAAAATCCTCTGGTGCTTCCCATAGAGGGAGGGGAAAAAGAACCTTCTGAAATACACTAGAGCATTCTGTTCTTAATAAGGTCTGTTCTCAGGAGAAACTAGTTAACCCAGAGCCTGACCTTCTGGGGTATTATCAGAGCCTAACTGAGCTGGAGAAGGGAAATACTCAATTGCAGCCCCCTCTAGCCATTCTGTCCCACCTAAGAAGGGAGAAAAAAACCTGAGAAATACCTGCAAAGTTTACAGGCCAGATGCACAGGTCCACTAAAAGATTGAGATGTAATCTTAAGACTATAGAATGCCTCTCCCTCGACACCTCACCACCACATCACTAAAGGCCTATTTACAGCAGTTCCTTTCACCCAGCATGCCACGCCTGGCTATCAGGAAAAAGTTACAAGGCCTACCAAAAGGCAAAAAACACAGTGTGAAGAGATAGAGCAAGTATCAGATCCAGACATGGTAGGGATGTTGGAATTACCAGACCAGGAATTAATATGCCCACCATGATTAATATGCTTAGGGCTCAAAAGGATGAAACAGATGGCGTGCGAAATAAACCTTCCAGAATATTTGGGAAAGTTTGAAACTGCTCACCTTCTCTTGAGATCTATCTCTTGTTCTTCCCTTAAGGACTCAGAGGTGCCAGTACCAGACTAAACACAATGCGGACAGGGAATCACAGAACATCAGAGCAGGGCGGGTCGTCAAGGAGTTGGCCTTTCCACCGCCTGTGGCAGCTCAGGGACTTGGTAGCAACACAAGAGCAGACCCAGGTCACGTGACTCCTGGCCCCCTGGTCTCCCCACCCCCTTCCCCAGTCAGCTCTCTTTCCTCAGGGTGAAACCTGTCTTCTGCTCCCCTCTACTGTCCATTTCCTATTCTGGCCCTTACCACTGCTCCAACCCCTTCTCCACTGTAAACTCCAGAGCCCCTTCGGCTTGAAAGAAGAGAAGCTCAGCAACTCACTGCTTTGAAGGGGAAATTAGCAACTTAAAAGTGGCACAGCTCCCCAGGGTGTCTGCATTTTAAAGAAGAGCTTTGAGGCAATAACCTATCTCTGAAGGTGGATTTTAGAATTGATGATTCCAGGTTAAGGGATTTTTTTTTTTTTCGCCTGGGTCTCTTTCTAAATCCCCCAAATTGGACGGGAGCAGTTTAATCACTCACTCTAAAGCTGGGCCCCAAAAGCCTGTTTCTGTCCCAGGGATGAGAGATCTTCACTGATGTGCTCTTTTTCATCTTTCTACCAGTCAGGGTCCAGGGAAGGCTCATGTTTCTACTCCTCAGGGATAAACCAGCTCCTGGATGAACGAGGGGGACAACTGGGGACCTTGGAACCGATAAAACTGACTGGCCTGTGGAGTTGCAACCAATAAAATGCAGTTTTAAACTATAAAAGAAGTCTTATGTTTTTTTATTTCAGTCAGTCCCAAAATTAAATCTTTTGCCAGATTTCTAGAAAGCATAAAAACACATAAATACTGGATTTGTTTCCCTTCCCCTAATCTTCCTTTTGCCAAAAAAGTGCTAATGAGCACCAAACAAGCCCCGAAAAGAGTAATAAGAGCAGCTTTTCTGTGCTAATTGACTACCACAGCCAGGCGCTGTCTGAACTGCTTGATGTGCAGCAGCTCACTCCATCCTCACGAAGATCCTGGGAGTGAGGTGCCATTGTCACCCCCACGTTAAGGGACTTGGCATGGCTTTGCAACTGATGAGCGCTCCGCGAGCTGAGGATTCGAAAGAAAGATTTCTTGGACTCTCAAGGTCTGGTAGTAGTGCTTTATTCAGAGAATAGCATGGAGTGGCATGGGGACAGGACCCATGAGCAGCAAAGCGCTGCAATGAGTTGAGGGTAGGGCTAAGTTTATAAGGCATAGGTATGTGAATTATTTCTTTACAAGACAAAGATGATGAAAAAAATCATTAAAATGGTATCAGTGCAAGTGGGGTCTGGTTACTGGGTGGTCCTATAACTTTGGGTAGGAATCAGGTCGGATCAGGTCAGGGTGTCCTATGCTTCCCAGAGAATGATATAGATCAATCGGTATGTAGGGCAGGATGCCTTGGGCATCTCTCCCAGGGGCAGCCTTGATCCTCATCACAGCTCGTGAGGGGCAGAGCTAGAAACTGGGGTGTACAGCACACTTACACACGGCACTACTGCTCCTTGTCAGAGAAATGCCAAAGCCTGATCCAACACAAGAAAACAGGAGCTGATGAAGTACTGGCTAGAGGAAAACGAACTGCAGTTTTATAGATTTCAAACTTTTTATATAGCAGTATAATTTAACAGGTAGAAATATAGAATAAATAGAATAGATTATCTGGGAGCCAGCCTGGTGGCGCAGCAGTTAAGTTTGCATGTTCCACTGTGGTGGCCCGGGGTTTGCCAGTTTGATCCCGGGTGCAGACCTAAGCACTGCTTGGCAAGCCATGCTGAGGCAGGCGCCTCACACATAAAGTAGAGGAAGAAGGGCACGGATATTAGCTCAGGGCCAGTCTTCCTCAGCAAAAAGAGGAGGATTGATGGCAGATGTTAGCACAAGGCTAATCTTCCTCAAAAAAAACACAAAAGAATAGATTATCTGAAATAAGTTTCTCTATCTTGATAGATGCAGTAAGCATGTATATGTTCTCTGAGCCCCTATTGGATCATCCATGAAGCAGTGATAGTGGCCAACGTCTTAATCTGTATAAAAGTTACCTACCTGAAAGTTCTCCATAAACTGTAGGACCCCATTCAATGTCAGAAGTAATCATTTTTATACATATGCAGGTTTGAGCTGCAAAATACGAATTGGATAATTTCAGCAGTTCTGCATAGGGATTAAAGGCTCTTATGTTGGTATTTAAAACTAGGATTTCATAATATAAAGATGAATGATAAAATTTATGTTAATTTAACATTTTAATTTTTCTTTACTTAGAATTTTATTTTACTCATATGTTTATTATACTTTAGCACCTTTAATTGCACTTCCTCTCTGTTTTTTGAACAAGGCCCCACAATTTGATTTTGCATTGGTACAAAATGAAAAGAGGCCCCACAAATGATGTAGCTAGGCCCAGACTCAAGACATTTCTCCTCTAAAGCTCAAAAACACACTAAAAGGCAGATTATACTGTAATTAAACTGATTATGGCTCCCACTCTCATAGGTAGAGACAGTGATAACAGTAGGCTGCCCTGTGTTCCCACACATCCTGCGTGTGACACATCTACTTTTAACATCATTAATTGTCAATACTGGACAATCCATGGCTTCCTTGGGTTATTAAAGATTGAAGGGAGTATACACAACAGACATTCTTCAGAGAAGACAGTAAAACATGACAATCTTTCTATGGTAGTTTATTCCTGAGTTTCCTTAACCATTTGTTTGTATATTTGTGAAAGCTATCTCCCTGGAAATAAGAAAACAAGTTTGTCACTCTGATAATGTACAAATCTATAAAAGCATTCTAACTTTAATTACTTACATTCTTTATTATCCTAAAGCCAGTCCAGCACTATTCAATATTTCTGGTAAGTAGAGTGTAGTTGCAATAATCAGGATGAACGGTGTCTGCTGCCATGCTGCTCATGGGAAATAGCTCCTCTGTTCCACCCCAGGCTGTTCTGCCTCCTAAACCTGGAGGCTGGTGTAACGGGATTCCTTCTGTATCCCAAGCTCAGTGATACAAGCCAAGCTTTTTATTTCCCTCTCCCTGCTCACAGAAGAAACCTCGGCAAGAAAAGTTTGTTTAAATCCAATTATATTTTGTTCTTTTATTAGTGCTATGTCTAACAGCTGGATTCCACCCTGTAAAATTTGGTTGTATAATGACTGATGGAATCAATGAATAAATGAATGAAGAAAGGGATAAATGAATGAGAGGGGGAGTGAAGAGAAGCCTCTGGAGGTCTCTAAGAGAAATCCCTTTTAATGAAAGTGTGGGGGACTGGAATTGGTCACCTCAAGATATGTCTCTTTGGCATGAGGATTGTTTGGGGCTGGTTACTGTTAAAAACTGCAGACAGGAAAGAAACTCTGAAAAGCAGAGTTTACTTATCCTTTGTTAAGAAACATTTACGTTGTAAAGGAAATCTCCATCTATAAAGGTGTCTCCCTCTCTGTACAGGAAGAAGGAGGGATGACCTTATCTCTAGCAACTCTTATCAATGTGGAAGGCAAGGACTTAAATCTGCATAATAACCTGACCCTTGTTTACTGTACTCGTCTGGTAATCTCCCATAACTGACTCCCTCCACCCCCAACATCCTCCTTTGTCTTTAGCTGAAGATGATATTTAAGGTGGTGGCTTCGGCCATTTTGGTGAGTTGCTTAGGTTGCCTGAGCCGCTCCCATGTGTACATGTTATAAAACTTTGTTTAATTTTCTCCTGTTATTCTGTCTCATGTGAATTTAATTCATTCTCTGGCTAGAAGAAGCCATAGTGGGTGGAAGAAATGTCTTCCTCCCCTACACAACTAAGGGCCAATCTTACAGAATATGTATAGGAAGTCTTGAGAAAATCTCAGTATGTCCCCACTCCTCACTCAATGGGGTTTAGAATTCCCCTGATATTAGCATGTGCCATTTTTATCATAATAGAGGATATTATTAGTTTTTACTGTTGCTTCTAAAGAGATATGCCAAAGATAGTAACACTCTTCTGGATAAATATCTCTATATGTTTTTACGAAGGAAGGAAATGACATATACAAATGCCAGGTCTTTGTTTAAGGAGCCTGCTGCCTTGCCTTATTGCCTCATGTCTTTATTTAAAGTGAAAGGGATTGCCTTCATGTGGACTTCGTCTAGCAACGTCTAACGGTATTAAAACCTCAGAAGGCCATGAGTAGATTTCATCATTCAGCTACAAACTTTGGCCTCTCAGCACCAAGAAAGTTTATAAAAAGTAACCAAAGTAGTCCTTCCAGTTTTGAGAATCACCAGTAGCATCTCCTGTGTCCTTGTTGTCCCTCTGCCAACCCTTTGATGCAGGACCCTTTGAATGAGAACCGGCTCCCAGTTTCAAAGGGTGGGCTGAAGGCAATGCAGGGAACGTCCAAAAGGTGTTCACACACTGCCTTTCGCAGGGAGTAAAACAGCTTCTGATTCCCTTTCACAGAGTTCATCCTTTGAGGTCCTGAAATAACTGCCTGTTTGCAGTTGGAAGAATAAATAAGGTCTGCCCCCAAGATGAGAGTTACCACTCACCTGGGGCATAACCTAAAACCTTAGACATCTCTCCTTAGACATTAAGGAGGCCATTTAGAGTGAGGCCAATGATATGCAGAAACAGGCAATTACTAGCAGCAACCATAAACAGAGAAAAATGAAAAGTCTAATACAAATACACAGAACGAAGCAAATAATGAACCACGGAGGAACACCCTGGAACAAAGTCATGACCAACATGGAGCCTGAGAGAGTAGCACCAGCTGGCAAGGAAAAATATGGCGTTATAAGTCCCACATACACTGCAGGTGAACCTTAACCATAGCAAGAACCCGTTCCAAGAAACACTAGTACAGGTTTAAATCACCAGGGAGGACATAACCAGGTCCTGTGTCCCACCGAGCATCAACCAAGAAAGTGCGACTTCAGCTCTTGCGGAATGCATTGCTTCTCTCAAGGACAAGGATAAGATAAACGTAACTCATGTTAGCCATAGACATAGATGTACAAATAATGACAAAGCCATCACACCCATAGTGTTGATATTTTAAACAATCAGTAAGAATGTGTTTAATTATACCTTCTGTAATTATTGCATGATTATGTGTGTTTTAAAGGTGAATAAAACATTTAAGAGAAATTGACTTCTGGGACTTGTAATTTTATCGAAATGTTTAGGAAAATTTTGATGAATTTTGTAATCAGTATTCAAGCTTTAAGGAAATATGATATATAAAGTTTGTGAGTTTAATGTATTAGAGTTTAAATAGTGATCAAATATTAAGAAAAATGTCTTTAATAGATTTAGTAATAGCAATTATGCCTCCCCATGCACAAAATTCCATCAGATGTTAAATATACTAATGGCCTATAAGGAGAAATTCAAAACTGAATAACTTTTACATTATTATATTAACAAAGAATTAAACTTTCAATTTTTATAAAATATATCCAACATAACAGTATGTTAAGTTCATTTACATCACCTTTTGAATATTTCTTGGATTGCTGGGTGCCGTCCTTTGTAGTGCTGGGGGAAACATGAAGATGACTGAAGCACACTCTCTGCTCTAAAAGAGATGAAAATACAACAGGGCCTGTGCATTCAGTTGAGAGGGGAAAAGCTAGGAGGGATAAAGCAACTGATAATTATTTCTGCCAGGGGAAGGCATCTGAGAAAGTAGAGAAGCTCCAGAGTTGATTTTGGTAGATAACCAGTCCTAAATTTCTCTATACTAGACAAATTACCACCTTAAAAAAAATATTTCTAAAAACAGAAGACTCCTAGGAAATCAGTTTTCTTGTGTTGAGTAAACTTAATTCTGTTTTTACTCTCCTTTTATGCATGGCTTTTACCAAAAAGGTATGTGAAGAATTTCCATAAGTCCCAGGGGCTGCTAATTTTAAAAATCAGCCAAACAGCATGAGCCATTCCATTAAATTCTGGTAGAAAACGTTTTTTGATCTGTCTCTTTTTTAACCCCTTTGAGCCATTCTGGTTTTACCCTATAAATTTTCTCCTCTTCAGATACGTGTATTGAAAATAGCCTCATATACTCCCTCTGGAGGAAAAGATTAACATAGTAGGCCCGAGATTGCTCTCTTTAGAAGGCCTGCTTGCTAGGTTGGCCCTTGGCTGGTGTCAGAAAATTTGGCTTTGGGACCAATTCCAATGGATCATTCCTGGTCATCTCTGACCCTTCCTGATCCGTTATTCCTCATACATTTTCTGTCTCACCATGCGGTCAGCATCCATCTCTACCTCTGTAACCACAATTAAAGTCCCAGCTCAGGACAAAGTAGGCCTACGCGAAATATTGTAACATCTCCCCTTAGAGCTACCTCTGTCAGCACTACACATCTTCACTCAGGTTCAAATGCTTCTTGCCCACTGTACTGCCTTGACTTTCCACTCCAAAGGCTGTCTTATCATCTTTTTTAATATCAAAATCTAATTGTTGATTTTTTCTTTAAGATGCTCCCTAATTCCCCCACCCATTTTTCTTACTCCCTAACTTCTCCCACATGACTTTCAATATTTTCACTAACATCCCACGCACCTCCCAACTAGAACTCTCTCATAATTCTTTTCTTTGAACCACCCATTGTATGCTAGTTATAAACATATTGCAAATATCTTACTTATTAGCTGAATTTATTTTTTCTGTCTATATTACCATGTCTTTGTTGTATACTGACAGGCATATTATTTATTTTTCTGTATTAATATCTTTAAGTATTTAAAAAAAGACAAATGCACTTTTATTTGACCCTTTCTGTATAGTACTCAATACATTACTATGTATAAATAGATTATTTTCTAAAGTGAATTAAATTTTAAAACTATAAAACGTAAGACCAGCAAGGTGTCTTAGAGATCATCAAGCTCAGGTTTTTCCAAAGTATTTTTTATGGAACTATATTTCCAGGAGTATTTAAAAGTTGCTATTTTAAAAGAAAAAAGCAAAATGGAGGATTCTTCTGTGGTCAAATAATTTTGGGCAATGCTGGATAAAACAATATTTGGCAGATTCTTAACTGCAGCAATTCTCAGTGCCAATGTGCTTTGTGAATCTCCAAAAGAGGAGTGTTGCTTGATGAGGTGTCCAAGGCACCATATTTGAAGGAGCTCTTCCCAGGACTAGTGTTCCATGGGGCATACTTCGGAGAATGATAACCTACTCCGACCGCCACACACACCCTGAGTAAACTGATTTTCCATTTCACGTGTCTGGAAGAAGAATGCTAGCCAGAGCCAGAGTCTCTTGACTCCCAGGCAAGGCTCCTTCCTCTACATCACAGAAAGTCAGTACTGAGATGGGTCTGCACAAACACACCTTACAAAAACGACCTTTATCTTCTATGGGATTTCCTCATATATTTCGCTTCCCGCAATTCACCACCCCAGAAGCTCAAAGCTCTTTGCCTTTTTCTTGTAACTTCTCCACAAATTTATCACCCTTTATTAAAATAGTATATAAGACCCTGAAGCTGACCACATTTTTAGGGTCTTCATTTCTTATCCATGCAGGCCTCCATGCACATAAACAAAATATTAATATCAAATAAAATGTGTATGCCTTTTTCTCCTGTTAATCTGTTTTTGTCAGTAACCAGGAGGTCCCAATTACTACACATAGAGGGTAAAGGAAAAGTTTTTTCCTCTCCTACACCCCTCAACCATACTTGATTTTGAAAAACCACCTCCACCACATCTCTGTGTGCTCAGATCATTAAATCAGATCAAAGAAGTCAGGATATGAAGGAGCGAGAGCAAAGCCAAAGAAAGTGTGCCAGATTAAAAGGGAATACCATACATAATCTAGGGATATAAGACTTTAAATCAAAGTACCATAGGACACGAGGTTCCACTTTTCAACAGATGTATTAATCACTATAAGATTTTATTTGCATACACATATCTGTATACCACAAATGCTCCTACAAAATTCATAGTTTAGCTTAATCTATTCAGAGGGGTCCACGCTGATCTTAATTACACAGAAGCCTCTTTGCCTTCTGTGGTTTTGATGTGGATCAAGGCTGCCTCAGGGAGAGAAGCCCAAGGCATCCTGGCCTACATGCCGATCTATATGACCCGATTCACATCTGAAGTTATACGACCACGCAATAACCAGACCCCACCTGCATCAGTACCATTTTAGTGACCTTTTACGTATCTTTCCTCTGTGTAGTAAAAATAAATCATGTACCCATGCCTTATAAATTTAGCCCTAACCCTCAACACATTGCAGCCCTTCACTGCTCATGGGTCCTGTCCCCATGCTTGCAGCCCTTCACTGCCCATGGGGCCTGTCCCCATGCTATTCTCGGAATAAAAGAACACTGCTACCAGACCTTAAGAGTCCAAGAAATCTTTCTTTCGACTCCTGGGCTCACCGAGCCCACATCAGTTTTACTAGAATGTCTTCAGGAAGTTCCACTCTCAAAGACATTTTAAACAGCCTAGCATTTTGATTAGTATGCTTAATTTGCCTCATACTTTCCTCCCCCAATAACTTGTTGATCAATGAGCAGAGATGTGTACATCTGGTGAGGTGAGGGCACTTTTGATCTTGGAATATAGCCAGTTTGACTTTTCCGAAGTAAAAAATTCTGTTTACCTTTAAGACTTTTTACTTAGATTACCCTTCCATGGATCAAAATACAAGAGGCCTAGAAAGTGAGATCAACTTACCAAACCTGTTGGGAGGAAGAGCCCTTTGCATGCAGCGTATCTGCACACGTGCTTTGACCTGGATCCGTTGCTCTAGTCTACAGAAATCCACCAGGTTTTCAGGGTTTAGCTAGAGGTGACTTGATACACCAGCAAACCCCAGCTCTTTGGAAATCACTTCCTTCTTTCCTTTCTGTTCAGCTTCTCCTAACAGTTTCACCAGCATAGAATCAGCTAAGAGCCCAATGACCTAGTTATTCTTTTCATGTAAAACAATTTTCCTGCAAGAATCCTTACAGTTTGATTTCTAGATGATTGTTAACCACTGCTCTGACAATAATCACTGTTAAATTTTACCCAAGTCACCTCACAGAAAAAGATCATGCCCTAAGTTGTCGAGGGAAGAAACACGGTAAGGCTAATGAGTGAGGATTCCTTCACATTACTAAAGATCTTTTGACCCAGTTTCAGCAGGACAAGGTGTGAGAATATCAACACTGCCTGTTCCTAACACACTTTCCAGTTCAGTTCAGTTTAACAAGCATTTTCTTAACATCTTAAAAGATATGGCCTCTGCCCCCAAGGAGTTGGAGTTATGTGAGAGCAAAAGAAATAGGAAAAGGCATCTTGAAGGTAGTGTGGCCAGTGCTAACTGGAGGCAAATTTACTGTGATGCTAACCAAGCTTACGCTCTCACTTCCTCAGGCCCTTCTGAGAAAGAAGTTTCTTAGCAATAGGTTCACATAATCATCTGCTTTTGTAGATTATGAAATTAAGATATTTTTGAACGTTTTTTTCTTAAAAATACACCACAAACTGCACAAGCTCCAAGGCCTATGTTACTAGTGATCTGCCCTGATGCTGTCCTAGTTGTATTTATAGAGTACGATGGGTTTTGACAGGTAAGGACTTGGAAATCCACCCTCAAACCTCATCCAAACCAACCACAACACAGAGACCTTGTGACAAATAACAAGGTCACGCGTAATGATGCTGCTGCTGTCAGTAAAGACCTCAACCACAAAACGATATTTTTTTCTATGTGAAATCAAGACAGAATTCAACGAAATAAACAGCCGAAGCTCAATCATCCATCACTGAAGCTATTAGAAGGATTGGCCATCTTGTAACGGCCATCACCAGCAAAGCAGCTTTTGTGCAGAGAAGCATGTAAAACGCTAGCTTTTTGAAGTGGAAAATTTTCATGTAAAAATGAAGCAAGGCAATTCATAGCACTAACTTAGATGTTATGGAATTCAAAATCAGTAAGTCTTGAGAACGCTCCAAATCTATCTATTTTCTATAAAGTATATTGACAGATAGTCAGACAGAGAGAATTTAGATACATTTATAACACACTTCCGCACATACGTGTGATTTATTGTCACCCAAATTCCAAGCATATAGATGACTCTACTTCAAACGACATGCTCTCTGGCCACTTCTCACAGAACCTTTAGTAGCGAACTAAAGACTCAAAACTTCATTCCCTCTTTATCACCATTCTTAAAATCCTTAACTTTGACCTTAGAAATATAGAGGACAGAGAACAAAATTAGATACATTTCAGTTGATATTTGTTAGTTGAATGAACAAAAAAAGTAGCATTGGCTATTGTAGGTCAATTGTTAACATCTTCAGTTTTGTTTCCACACCTTGCGGCCTTTCCTCCAAGGCTGCAGGCCCATCCCTTAAGTCAAGCTTGAGGTTTACTGCAAGAGACATGAAGGCTGCCACCTACCGCTCACAGAACATGGACCGTTCTGAGAGTATTTCCGTCAGAAAGCAAACAGGCACGTACTGTTTTCTGCTGTCTTTGTTGCTTCTAAAACTAGGACCAGTAGCTGTTATCTCCATGACTGTTCCCCACCAAACTATCTCCTCTTTTCCCTTTTCCCATTTTCTTATCCTTTTCCTTCTGTCTTCTTCAGAATCTCTCATATTTTTCCAGTTTTAGGAAAACTAACTTATAAAGCCTTTGACGTTTTTTTATTAATCTAGAAAAAATGTTTAATAAGAATCTTAAACTGCTTTTCAAAGCTTTTGCCATTTTGTTTTACTCATCCAAAAAAAAAATTGAAAATTCTTTTTTTGCTGGATACCAGTGAGAGATACAAAGTTGAGTAAGACCTTCCTTTGTGGACTCCGTTGTGTTCCGTCTCAGCCTCCCATGGGGTCCTGTCTATGTTGTGACATGGCTATGGTGTGCTTGGCCAGTCTTCACGGTGCAGGCTGCAAACTCCTTTAGCGCAAGGTCACTGTCTGACCATCCTCCAAAGTCATTCATAGGCAGACAGCTTTTTGTGTAGAAAGTGTCCTCACAAATTCTTTGGGAAGGAGGGATGCTAATTTCTCTGAGCTTTCATTCCGGTAAAGAGTATTCCATGGAACTATCCCCTTCCTTTTGGAAGACCATCACAGTCTATTAATTGTAATGTTCCAGTTTTGAAAAATTGCCTAGTTAGAAAATCAATTCTAGGCTCTGCTACTAAATAGCTATGTGATTTTAGGCAGCTTAACCTCACTGAAGATGTTTCCTCATACGTAAAATGGAGATAATATTTCTACTTCATTGAAATATTGAAAAAAATAAATGTAAGATGATTTACGTAGAACACAGTATCCTTCACCTAATAAATATTCAAATAATGCTGCTATAACTATTATAAAATGCAAAGTATGATGCCTGGTAGAAAGTAGGTATTATCATTGATGCTATTAGCTATGTTTATCCCTGGGCAGTTAAGCTTCTCTGTTTGACTAATATTGCATAATGGAGTCCTTTTTTTTAATTTTTGGCACCTGAGCTAACATCTGTTGCCAATCTTCTTTTTCTTTCTTCTTCATCTCCCCAAAGCCCCCCAGTACATAGTTGTATATTCTAGTTGTAGGTCCTTCTGGCTCTGCTATGTGGGATGCTGCCTCAGCACTGCCTGAGAAACGGTGCCAGGTCCACACCCAGGATCCGAACCAGTGAAAGCCTGGGCCACCAAAGTGGGGTGCACAAGCTTAACTACTCAGCCATGGGGCGGCCGCTGGGGTCTTGATTAAAGGTTTAGCTCTTTTCTTTTGTGGAACTTTGACAAAGATTCCAGAAGATGGATTTTACTAAAAACTTTTTGGTTTAAAGAACATTTCTAGCTTAAACACTATATAGAAAGGAAACATTACACCTAATTTATACCAGTTTTCTTCTCCTTTCCAATGAAGATTCAGTAGAGGATTCTACAGCGAAGTCAAAAGAATTAAGAACGTGATTAGGCCATTAACTGGGAGTATCACTCACCTCAGCCTTTTAGATAGGTGGCATTATCTGATGCATGAAATGTGTACTTAGCAGTCAGATCAAGTTCTAAAGTCCTAATTCTAGCACTCTTTAGTTCTGCAACCCAACACAACTTGCTCGAACCACTCAAATTCAAGTTTCCACATCTTTAAAATGGAGATAATGATTGTGTGCACACACACACATACACACTCCATAGGGTCATTGTGATGATTAGATTAAATAATATATGTTACAGGTGCTCAGTAAATGTCAGGATTCCCTTTGGGGAAGGCAGCAGAGCATAAAGATTTACTATTAATTAGACAGATGTTACGTCAAGAGTAGATTGCTTACCCATTCGTGTTTCCAGTATTTAATCAAATTCTACAAAGACACAAATTATGAGCAAACGTAACCAAGAAACTTTGAAATGAGATATAGAGCAGTAAAAATTTTTTCCAACCCATTATCCCAGAATTATACAAATAGTAAAAGAAAAAATTAGCCTGTCTTAATTCTTCCATTCTCACTCTATCTAAATTAGGAAATTACATTAATTCTCTTTCCATTGCCTGCCTCCCTAATGAGTTTACCAACTGATGTACTATGTTGACTATAAATATTTCATCTCATCCTTTACTAGGTTTATTAGCTGAATTCATCATGTGTGTATTTACTGATTTCACTTATTCAATGCCTATGATATATCAGAAAAGCAGACTGAGATATGAATGAACCAGACTGCAAGTTACATGAGGGCAAAAACAAACCTGATAACATTCACAGAATATGGAGACTACTGAGTCACATTGGAGGTGTCAATGCAAAATAATCAATAACCATTCTATAGGCAAGAGAAATAAGGTGAGTTTAACCTGAGTGAGAGTGAGGATTATAACACAGGAAGGTCTTTTCCAGAAAGGGAGAAAGCATTCTGGAGAAGCATGGTTTTCAGTATAGTCTTATATCTTTTTAGAAGAAAGAACATACATTAAACATGCCCTGGATACATATTCATCAAAATTTTAAAGAGGTATTTAGTTGCAAATTCGCAGGTCAACATGACCCTGATGTTGGGAGAGTGACTAATACAGGGCATTACCCATAGGGCATAGGAGGGAAAGTATGCATTCTTATCTTAAGAGAGTGCATTCTTTACTTTAATGGTTAAAGCAGATATACAATGTATGTTTGATAGGCCATAAGTCAGGCTTCTTTAGTTCAAGTCGAATCAGTTTTGAACCCAAATAGATACCACATATACCTCAATATGTGAAAATCTCTTGTCAGAGGCAAAGAAAAAAATCTTGTCTAATTGGTTGATTTGAATAAATTACATATTAAATTTTGTACCCTTCCCAACATTGTAACACACACACACCCCTCACACAGGTGAAGCCAGGTACCTGAGGCTTACCGTAAATATTCAGTAAGATTACCTTTTGACCATGTTATGAAAAGAAGTTAATCTTGTCAATTTGCTGTTTTCCTGTTTAACCTGAGGGGTGACTCAAGGGTCACAGGGATTTATGAGTTTGTTTTACGGAAGAAAGAGAATGCCTTCAAGATCACCAGATAACCAACCCCCAGCAGCTGTTGATGCCCAGAAAGCAGATTGCCCAGGGGCCTATTGGGAGTGAAACAAAAACAGATTACCCCTTTGTTTCCCCAAAACTCCTCCTGCCACACCCATTAGCTCTATAAAATCCCCTGCTTTCCTCTCTTGTTAAGGCAGATTTGAGAGAATCTATGCTCCCACCTTCTTGTTTTGGCCAATTCAAATAAAACTTTCTCCGTCTCCAAGCACCAATGTCTCAACATTTGGCTTACTGGGCACTGGGCATACAAACTTGAGATTAAGAGGTTCAGTATCACACACACACACACAGAGGAACTGAATTATGCTAGAAACTATTATTCATGTGCTATGATTACTCTCAGTCCTGGAAAACATGATTCTTTGCAAAGATGGTCTGATTACTCAGAAAAAGATTATAAGTTATTTTTATTCAGTTCATGTGTGTGTGTGTGTGTGTGTATTACAATGTTGGGTAAGGGAACACAAAAACTATCCTTGACCTCAGTGGCCTTAGCATGTGATTAATTAACTTGCTAGTGAATGGACTAGAAGAATGAACATCTATTCACCTTTTTCACTATGTTCTCATTTTCTGAAGCCAATGAGAAGCAAACAGCTTGAACATCCTAGGAGTTACTCTCAGGTCTCCATCCTAGATTTGTTACAACAGAAAATTGGGTTCTCTTGCCCAATGCACATAAGCAGCTAATTAATCATGGCATCAGCCTTTTGGAAAAGAGATCAGCTTTATTCTGCAAGATCAACCTTCAGGGAGAGGGGAAATGTGTGCCCTCAGAACTGTCTCTCTGATTCAGGTTTTGGGGTGAAATTTAAAAGGTTGGAAATGCTGGTAGGACAGGTTTTGATGGCGGGTTTCAGGCATTCATCGTAAGGTTTTAAATATTTATGATGAGGTTCTAAACTTTTATGACAGCGTTCTAAACATTTATGGTGAGGAGGGAAAGGAATTTTAATAACAGATCTTCCTGAATGAAGGGGCCTGGCTTCTGATAAGAGTTTGATTTTCAAGTTCCAGTTGTATCCTGGTCCTTTGGTTCTGGATCTTTGGTTCCGCGGTCACTTCGGGTCAAGATTTCTTCTTCTGTGCATGCTCTAGCTACGTGACTTTGCACATTATTCTGAAAGACAATTCTTAATCACTCTGTTGATAATAGATGGGGTCAGATGAACTGTACTGGAGGGCCCATGGTTACAGACTCACAGACTGGCTTCTGAAATTAAAAAAAAAAAAAATTTGTTATGTTTTTTCTTCTCAGAAATTAAGAAGAAAGAGAATCAAATACAAACCAAGTCACAGATCTGTTTTAGTATTTGTAGGGGAGGATGAACTACTCCTCTACCCTCTAGGTTCTTCCAGCTGGTCTAAGAAATAAATTGACATGAGACAGCATAACAGGAGAAAATCAAAGTTTACTAACATGTATACATGGGAGAAATCCAGGAAAACTGAATAACTCATCAAAATGGTGTAAGCCACTACCTTAAATGCCATTTTCAGTTAAGAACAAAGGAAGATGTTGGGGGTAGTGCTTTGGGACTTCAAAGGGAAGGAAGGCAATTTACGTGGAGATAGAAAAGCAAATATTTGATAAACAAATGTTTCCTGGGCCATCTATAGACAATGAGACCCTGAGAGAGAACTTTGATAAAAATGGGCTTTCTGTCATCTTCCTGTCTGCCACACCTAGACTTTTCTGTGATGATAGCTCCTTTCTAGGACAGGCCTTCTATCCTAAATTCTTTCAGGAAGTTAGGGGGAAGGTCAAAGTTTCTTCCTGAGTCTTTTATCCACATATATAGTCATGCCAGAGAGACACATTTTGGGGTGGCAAATTCTGATACCCCACGTATGCAGAGACCAGACTATATTATAAGGATAAACATAGAAGAAGAGAAACCTGAACTAATAAAAAAAGAACTAAAACAAGAAATACAGAGCTTGAAATGGATTTTCTTACATTTTGTTAGTTTCAGTAATTATAGGTTGGCAGAAAGAGGGAAAACCTTCTACATGACAGTGGGACTCACCATGGAGGAATGGGAAGGACTATGCAGCAAGTGTCAGAAGACCTGGATGCAAGTCCCAGCTGTGTCCCTTGTGGGCTGTGTGGCATTTCACAAAACCTCAATGGGGCTCAGATTCCTGTCCTTTAAAATATGAAATTTGGGCCAAAGGATGCTTGAATAACCTTAGAGATGATTTCTAATGTCCTTTTCTGCAAGCGTATGTATATGTATATAGCTATAAATCTGTATTTTCTGCTACAGCTAGGAGACTGAACCAAGCCAAAAGCTGGTTAGAACTAGTGGACCTGGGTGGGGCTGTCCAGGCTGGGGCATGTGGTGGGAGGGGTGGGGCTGCCAAATGATGTCCAGGGACTTCTCTGCATATAATAAGGTGGTGGAACAGTGTAGAAGAATACACAGCCCAAAGAAGATTACAGCTACTGCTATGATCCACAGGTGGATTCCAAAGATCACTCAAAGAAAGTCAAAGGCCACAGAAAATGCAGACGTGAGAGGCAGGTGGGGGAAGAGGGAAGAGTTCAAAGGTGAGGAGAAAGCAGCCAAAAGAAGTCAATAGTTGGGGTAGTTAGGCAATGTGCAAATAGAGTAAGCAGACCATGGAAGGATGCTGACCAGTCCACTGGTTTAACCACAAATATCTATTTGTGAAAGAGAACAGATTATGCAAACAAAAGGCAGCAGAAGCAGCAAAGTCATCAATCTGTTTCTCACTCCTTTCCACTCTCTTTGGTGGTCCCTAAAAACAAGAAGGAGGTTTAGTTGTAACCACAGGCTGTCAGGCTGTCAGCATTGCCACAGTACTGATTCAATTCACAGGTCCTACTAAATGTTCCCCAATTCCCTGTCCAAGAACTAGTTTTTTTTTTAAGATTTTTTTTTCTTTTTCTCCCCAAAGCCCCCCAGTACATTGTTGTATATTCTTCATTGTGGTCCTTCTAGTTGTGGCATGTGGGACACTGCCTCAGCATGGTTTGATGAGCAGTGCCATGTCTGCGCCCAGGATTCGAACCAACAAAACACTAGGCCACCTGCAGTGGAGCACGCGAACTTAACCACTCGGTCATGGGGCCAGCCCCCACCAAGAACCAGTTTTTACAAAACTAGACATTGAAGGAGTAGAGGAGGCAAAGCCAGTATCACTGAAGGCCCAGGAAAGAAGGACCCAATGCTCTAGCCCTGCCCGTCTCCTCAGGGCTAAGAGGCCATAGGCCAAGGGGAGGTGCCCCAAGCTCTGTGCCCTCTTCCTTCAAGACCTTATCCCTCTTACACTGTAGAGGAAGAAGACAAATCCTCTACCCTCTCTAGATCCTTCTGGCTGGGCTACAAATTTGATTCACATGAGACAGAATAACAGGAGAAAATCAAATGAAGCTTTATAACATGCATACATGGGAGATACCCAGGAAAACTGGGTAACTCACCAGAACGGCTGAAGCTGCCACCTTAAATATCATCTTCAGCTAAAGACAAAGGAGGATGTTGGGGGTAGTGGTTTGGGATTTCAAGGGGGAGGAAGACAATGTACATGGAGGTGAATAGGCAAATGTTTATTAAACAAGTTGTGCTGCACCAAAAATGGGCTTGTTGGTGCCTTTCTATATCACCTATTTCACATTATACTATAGCTGTCTTACGGCATTAGCTCCTTCCTGGAACAGGCCTTCTACCTTAAACTCTTTTAGGCAGTTTAGGGGAAGATCAATACTCTTCCTGAGTCTTCCGAGCCTTTATTGTCTCTAGCTCAAAATAATCCACATACCAGAGTGGCATATCTTGGGGCAGCCTGCCCTGAACCCCATCAGCATACAAAGAACATTATATTTCTGTGCTCCATGTGTTGCAAAGAACAAGATGCTTACTTACTCTATCTTATATCTACATCTGCTAGAGTTATAGCAGAATTACATATAAATATAATATATAAATGTATATTAAATATAAATAACCTATGTGGTTTTCTACCATCCTTGTATATGTGGTCATTTTTAGTGCACACTTGGCTTATCTCAATGGTGGTTTCCTTATTTCTAAAATACTATTTCAACTTCAACGTCCTCATGTATTTGATGATCAGTCTTACTCATGGTCCACAATGCTTCCCAACCCTATATTTAGCTATGACCAGTCCTCTACCAGTGTTTCCAAATCTGAAAGGAGCCACTTTTGGCTTCTAAAACCACTTAGGTATGCACTCAGCTAAGAACATGGTGAAAATGCACAGTCAGATTCAGGGCCTGGGTCCTAGTCCTGGCCCTGTCATCAATCTACTCACTGAGTGATCTCGGCCAAGTCATTTCCAGTCCCTGAGTCTGAATTTCCTTGTCTATCAAGTGAAGAGGTTAGATCTTTCAGTTGCAGATGGAGGAAAATTCAAATCAAATTGGCTCAGAAAAAGCAACAGTGTGTGTGTGTGTGTGTGTGTTGGGGAGGGAGGAGGGTTGTTTCTTGCCTTATGTAACTAAAATGTCCCAGAGTACAAATGGCTTTAGGCACAGCTTAGTCTGTTATGGGGACCTGGTCTCTTCCCATTCCTTGGCTCAGTTCTACTCCACGGTAGCTTTCTCATCAGGCTCCAACGTCAGAGCAAGATGGCTGGCTGCCAGCAGCTTCAATTATATATCCTCCCAGGTTCCAGTCTTAAAGTAAGAGTCCTGGACCCATCCTTGAATCAACCAATGGGGACAGAGAGATAGAACATGCTAGTTGGCCATGCCTGCGCTCTGTGTTCACCCTTGGAGCCAGAGACGGAGAGAGTCAACTCCTCCCAAACCACCTGAGTTGAGAGTTGGAGTGAGATGGTTCCCAAAATGGAAATTTAGGTGCTTTTACCCAAAACAGTAAGAAATATCCCATACAGATTATGGTTGCTAATTTTATTTCTGGTTCCAAATTTGTTAGATTCCATGAGAGATTCTTTAAAAAGTGGTTAGAAATAAATGTGAAATACTTTTATTTGATACTTCAAATCTCATTGAAATTAATTTGAATTCTTAAAGAGGAAAAGTATTTAAAAGTGATGTCTTATGAATGATGAGTAGAGATAAGGTGTGAAGTAATGGCTGCCAACAGCCTAACTCCAGGCAAACTTCACAGCAAACATATGCATTCCTCCAGAATAAAGAAATCAGGCACACCCTTAGACAGATCTCGATATTAGGACACTGAGAGGCAAAGCCCATGCCATAACAAAGATATAGGGGAACACCCCCCTTACTATTGGAAACAACCACAGCAAAGCGAAAATGATGTAAAACTCTCCAACAGAAAAATCGCCAAAGGCAGTTAGGTGCTGATTGTTTGTGGAGGAAGAAAATAGGATAATTCAAAGAAGAATTGAGGCTGGTATTAAAGGAAAAAGACCAATATTTAAAAACAAAAAATGTTCGGAACCTAAAAGTGGTCCATGGGATTTTTGGCTTCTGTTTTTGGATACTGAAGAACCACCAAAAAGGCTTTGCTCCAGGGGCCGGCCCAGTGGCGCAGCAGTTAAGTTTGTACGTTCTGCTTCGGCAGCCGGGGTTCGCTGGTTGGGATCCCAGATGCGGACATGGCACCACTTGGCAAGTGTCACTGTGGCAGGCATCTCACATATAAAGTAGAGGAGGGTGGGCACAGATGTTAGCTCAGGGCCAGTCTTCCTCAGCAAAAAGAAGAGGACTGGCAGCAGATGTTAGCTCAGGGCTAATCTTCCTCAAAAAAAAAGGTTTTGCTCCAAGAGAATCTGGTGAAACAAGCATCTGCTGTGTGCAGCCTGTACCTCTGCTGGACACTGATCCACAAGGGGTAATAGGGCTCAGGGACACAAAAGGGCTACAGATTGGGCCCTGGGCCATGGTGAGTGTCCTTTTCAGAAGTCATGGCAGTAGATGTGGTGAGAGAAATGCCTGGACTATGATTTCTCCAACAGACAAAGACTGTCCAGAGCATGTAATTATGCAGCCTGCTTTCCCTGAGCGTGGTCAGAGACCATTTTCTCACAGCCGCTTGTTAAGCAATTGACAGGTGCCCTGTCAGCTGACACAGATGTGGGAGAATGGGAGGAAAGTGGAAGGATAAAAAGGCTAGCAGTACTTTTAAATGAATCAATATCACAGATCTCAGGAAAGCTCTGAACACGGCCTGGGGTGCTATGCTCATAAATGTCACACAGACAAATGCCCTCAGTCACATGTGCATGCTGTGCTATGACAGAGCTCTGGCTTGAGAAGAAAGGGCCAGGAATCAGGGCCTACAGTCTTGTGTCAGGCTCAGCCACAGACTCCTGGAAAGACCCAGAAAAATCACTTGACCTCCGGGGGCTTGGTTCCCTCTGTTTTATCTAGAGACAGGGAGCTACACCAAGTGTGATTGCTGAGCCTTCACTGTTGGAAAATAACAGGCTACAACCATGCTACAGGACCGTGAGATTTTTGTCTTTAAAAAAACATATTTAAGCTTGTTTTAGTCCCACAAGGCTTTGTCCACATGAGATATGTTTCAGATGCAAAGACAAAACACACACAAGAGGAATTGCTCAGGTTGAAGGGGGGCTGACAGCACAGAACTCACCCCTTGGCTTTTTCCTTACTTGTGCCTCAGCAGCTCCTGAGGGGGCTCCGAGGAGGTGAAAATTCAGAACCATTTGAAAACCACTCTTTTACAGATGAGAGCCCTGAAGCTGAGAAGGAGTAATTAATTGGCTTGCAGCTAGTTAATGGAAAGCCATGATGGAAATCTAGGGCTCTTAACCTCTGGTCTAGTGTTCACTGTTAGATACCAGGTGATGCCTTTAATGAAGATTGGCAGAGTGCAAAAGGCACAGTCTGGCTCTTTAAAATGAGCCTGGGACTTGCATTCCCACAATATGTTTTCTAACTAACTTGAAAACCCTCCAGCTACAATTAGAAATGCTGGATAAAATATAACAAATATTGTTTAAAATGCAAGGTGAGCTCACAAGAAACATGAGTGTATTGGTTTGCTAGGGCTGCCATAACAAAGTACCACTGACGTGGGGGCTGCCTCTCTCCATGGCTGCCTTTTCACTGTGTCCTCATGTAGTCTCTTCTCTGTACATGTTTGTGTCCAAATTTCCTCTTCTTATAAAAACGCCAGTCATATTAGATTAGAGTGTACCCTAATTGTTACCAGCTACAAACATCAGTTCTTTACCTGACACAAAACAGGGGCCAAATAAAAACTGGAACACCAGGCTTATGGCAAGGAAAGGATTTTTATTTCGGGTGATGTCAACCAGGAGAAGAGAGTGAGCTATCAAATTTATCTCGTCTGCCTAAAAGATGGGATGCCAGGGGTTTTAAAGGTTGCAAGGACTGTGGCTGCTTGTAGGGAGAGGGGGAGCCTGTGGCCTTGCTGGTCAGCACTTTCCCACCAGCTTGCATTTGGCCCTGTGTGGCTGTTTGCAGGGGGCAGGATGGTGAGATAAGCGAAACTGCAGGTGGGCGTCCTTGGTTGTCTGCCTCTGTGGTGGATGCTGGATTCTGGTGCCAGGAAGCCAAGGAGTTGGGGCCTGGCAAGTTTTAGTTCCTTGATAGTCTCTGGACATCAGTTTCCCCATAATAAACTTCGAGGACATGTGATTAGCCAAACCTTTCGTATGAGCCCAGGGTGAGGTCACCTGGGTTTTAACAATTTGTAACTTCTATTTGGTTGTAAAGCTCAGGGAGTCAAAGGTTAAAGAAACAGATATTTACATATGAGTGTAACTGAAGAAGCAGGGGAAAGGGATGAGTGTTTTTGGTTTTAACTCCACATATGCTGTTATATATGATATCAGGGCCAATATCACAACGACCTCATTTTAACTTACTTATCTCTTTAAAGATCCCATCTCCAAATACAACCACATTCTAAGGGTTAGGGGAGTAGGACTTCGACATATGAATTTGGGAGTTTGGGGGTGTGGGGTGGGGCACAAAATTCAGCACATTAAAGTGATTTCCTAATTTCCAAAAATAAGAGAGACTGAAACCACGATTGTCAGCATTTTCGAGCTGATGTGGCAGATGCCCTGAGTGGAGTGGAAGAACGAAGGTCTCAGCAACAAAGGTCTCTGTGGAGGTCTTGAACCTAAGCAAGGTGAAGTGTCAGAACCAAGGTCTTCAAAGATCCACACCCTCAGTGAACAGGTGGGCTTGAAATAATCTGCTCACTGACAAAGGTGATAACAAGAAAGTCTATCTCAACCCGGACTGTTATGGGATAAGGGAAGGGAATGCTCCATAAGAATTTGTAGGGGGGACAGCTCACAGCTGAGTGCTTAATTTTGTACACTCTGCTTCGGCAGCCTGGGGTTCGCTGGTTCAGATCCTGGGGGCAGACCTAAGACTGCTCATCAAGCCTGCTGTGGTGGCATCCCACGTAGAGGAACTAGAATGACTTACAACTGAGATATATAACTATGTACTGGGGCTTTAGGGGACAAAAAAAAAGAGGAAGGTTGGCAACAGATGTTAGCTCTTGGCCAATCTTAAAAAAAGAATTTGTAACCATAAGCCTATGCCTCATACAGGCTTGGAATTAATTTGATACTGTCACCATGGCTCAAGAAGGCTTGAGCTTAGAAATTAACAATAATAATTTTTAAAAGAGTAATTAGATAACGATACCCTTAATTTGTCAACCTTTAGTCTAGAACACGTTATAGATGACACTTTCTGAAATTTGGTAGATCTTGCTTATAAAATCATCTAGTCCTAGTAGATGTGTGTGTGTGTGTGTGTGTGTGCGTGTGTTGAGCAGATTTTTAACTACAGTTTCAATTTAATTAAAGATTATAAATCTATTATATGTTCTATTCATTCTTGAGTCAAAACTAATACTTTCAGTAATTTTTACTTTCTAAATAAAATATCTATTTCATTCGAGTTTTCAAATTTGATTGGAATACCGTTGTTTATATCCTATTGTGATTTTTAGATCCCTGAACTGAGGTATTTATTTTTATGTCCCCTTTTTCATTCTTAATGTTTGTTTTTCCCCTCATTTTTGTGGTTAATCTTGCTAGAAGTTTATTTTTTTCATTAACATTTTTCAAGAATTAGCTTTTGGCTCTGTTGGTGTTCTCTATTTTCTCTTTCTTTGTTATTTCACCAAGTTTGGCTTTCAATTTTATTTCCTTCCTCCTATTTATTTTGGGTTTACTCTGTTTTTCTATTTTCACAATCAGTATGATTTCACTAAAAATTGCAACAGTTTTGGGTCAGCCCCAGTGGCCTAGCACTTAAGTTTGGCACACTCCACTTCAGCAGCTCAGGGTCAGTTCCTGGGCACAGACCTACACAGTTCTGTTAACAGCCATGCTCTGCTGGCATCTCACATACTGAAAAATAGAGGAAGATTGGCATGGATGTTAACTCAGGGTGAATCTTCCTCAGGAAAAAAAAGAAAAAAATCACAACAGTTTTTTAAGGAATTGACAAATTGATCCTCAAACTCAGTAGATCAAGAATAGCCAAAACTGTAATTAAGGAAAAGAATAAACGAAGGTTCTTTTTACAGATGTTGACTTACTATGGACTATAATAATCTAAGCAATGTGATATTGGCTCAGGGAGCCCATATTCATATGGCAGCTAGTATATTACAGAGTAGATACTACAAATCAAATAGTGAAAAATACGCTATTCAATAAATGGTGCTGAAAATTCTTGTAACCCATATAACAAAACACAAAAGTGGATCTCCAATTCACGCACAAAAATTAATGTCTTAAATGTCAGAAAGAAATCTCTAAAATTTTGGAGAATGTCTGTATGACTTCAGGCTAAAAATCAATTTCCTAAGCAGGGCACAAAAAGTCAAAACTATAGGGAAATGATTAATTTGACTACATTAAAATTAACTTTATTACAAAAGGCACAACAAAGTCAAAAAGGCAAGTCACAGACTGTGAGAAGACATTAACAATACATACACCAAATAAAAATTTATGAAAAAGACAAACAATCCAAGAGAAAAATGTATTATTGATAAGAACTGGGAAATCATAGAAGACAACATCCAAATGGCCAATGAATATATAAAACAATGATTAACCTCACTAATAATCAGAGAAATTCTATTCATTGAAAATTCCATACAGCTATCAGAATGAATGAAAGTGGCAAAATGAAATACAATTTACATTCACCAGGGTAGCAAAATATTAAAATGTCCAATAAACCTAGTGATTGATGCATGAAAAAGTAAGAAAATTTTTAAGAGGCATAACTTCCAGAGGTCACACCCAGAGTGTTTTGGGCACTTCAGAAGTGGGGATACCGAGAAAATGGGAATTCCACAGAGCGGCCACTGGAAGACAAATTTGGCCTATTTTACCATTGTATGTAGTTTGGTACAAACTACTTACAAGATCCCTAACAGCAAGTGTCTTATGCAGCAGGTGGAGTGAAAATTGGTTGAACCCCTTTGAAGAGGAATTGGATAATATCTAGCAAAGCTGAAGATGTATGTATACATAGATTGATATATACATTATGATCCACGATGACCAGAAATCTACTCCTATTGTCTATCCTAGAAAAATGTTCACAAATATCCACAAAGAAACAGGCTTTTTATGTTCATTACTCTACTGTTTATAATAAGAAGGCTGGAAAAATCTAAACATCAATGAACCAGAGAACAGATAAACTAATTCAAATGTACAATGAAATTCTATATAGCTATTAAAATTAAAAAGAGAACGGCAAGAGTCAACATGAACACACCGCAAAAACATGAGGTGAGATGCAGAAAGCAAGTAACAAAAGGATAGTATTCACGAATACATAAATGTATAATAAAAGCATAAAAATCTGCTTGGGAAAGATAAAAACACGCTTCTGGAGTAAGAGGAAGACCAGAAGTGGGGATTAGGTTTTGATCCATCTGTAATGATGTATTTCCTACAAAGTAAAATATAAAAAGAGAAAGAGAAACTTGATATAAATACATCAACAATTTGACCTCTGTTTAATCTTAGTGATGGGTATATGACATATACATTATTTCTTTTGGTTTTGCAGCATGTTTGAAATATTCCATAACTAAAATTAATTTTTAAAGGAGCCTGGGACGAATACGTGAAGTTTTCACTTCAAAGTTCCTCATTGAAGTTCTTGATTATTTCCTTTTTAATAAAAAATTTCCCAGAGAAAATTGGCAAAAGAGTAAAAATAAAATACAGAGGAAAGGCTTTCATCAAGTTTGATTTATCTATTCTGCCTACATCTGTATTTACCTGATAAACAATGCAATAATAAAAGAGAGATGAGAAAAGAAGAAAAGGGTAATGCAAAGCCCAGTTTGAGTGGTTCTTAGATGGAAAGTTGAGGAAACAAATAGTGAGAGTTCTCCACGCCCATGGGAACATTGTAAAAGAGTGAGTGTGCTCCTGACAGAATTCTCAGGCGGGCACCTCTCCTTAGATATATGGCTTGCTTCCATCCCCTCCACGAGGGGCATTTTGACTTGTAAAGTAATATCCAGGAAGCTGCCAGTCCCAGCTTTCACAGCCTCTCCAGGATGAATTTCTTTGCCTCTCCGGTGTCCCTTGAACTTTTCTGTGCTCTCGCCCACCTCTCCCAACAAACAGGTTTTACTTAGTTTTATGGATAATTTATGCTTAATATTTGAGCTAAAGTCTTTGTACAGTATCCTAAATAATTTATGAGTGAATTTATGTAGATGCGTGGATGAAGGGGTGGATAGATGGATGGATGGATGGATGAAGAGCTGATGAATAGGTTAAAAGATACATAGATAATAGAAGTAATAAATGTAATAGAAAAATGTTAGATGCCACAATTGACAACTACCCCACTCCCCCATCCCCCTCTAGTTTCTGGTTCCTCTGATGTAAGGCCAGTCTGTCTGGGAAGGAAGAAGTTAAAGCAGCTGGCTCATTCTCTATTTCTATCCAGTCACTGAAAGGAAAGAAGATAAGTGACCCAGACTCTTCTGCTTGTAGTCATGCTGATGATCATCTTCCTGGTAGATAGACTAATAATATTTGCTAGGAGGAGGAGAGTCCTTATCTATGGAATGCTCTTAGCAGCGAGTCTCTGGATTATGATTGTGAAATGTAGAATAATGTTCTCCCCAAAGACGTCCATGCTCTAATGTACAAAGATCAACTTTACTTTGCCGGGGAAGTATTCCACAGTCCCTTTCTTACCTCACAGCTATGTTTACACTCCCAGTCTCCTCTAAAGCATAGGCTCTAAAGAACTTAATCATCCTGACAGCCTACAGTACATCATGCTGGTTCACTATATTGACAACCTCACGCTAATTGAATTTGATGAGCAGACAGTGACAAGCACCCAAGATGCTCTAGTAAGGCAGACACATGCCAGAGGATTGGCAACAAACCCGACATCAGTGAAGTTTTCAGGGATTCAATGGCCTGGGGCACTCCCTCTAAAGCAAAAGACAAGTTATTGTACATTATAGCTCCTACCCTTAAGCAAGGCATTAAGGCACAGCACTCAGTAGGGCTCTTTGGATTTTGGAGGCAATGTATGCTGGACTTTGCAAAACTCCCATTATTAATCAGATAACTAAAGGCTATCAGTTTCTTGTAGGGTCCAATTCAAAAGAAAGCTCTTCAGCAGATCCAAGCTGTGGTACAAGCACTCTATTCTCTCGGGCTGTATGATCCAACAGGTATGACTGTATTAGAGATCTCTGTGGCTGATGAAGCTGCTATATGTCTCTGACAAACCCTAATAGGAGAGTTACAGTACAAATCCCTGGTATTCTAGAGCAGGGGCATGCCCTTACAGCAGAAGCTGCTCACCATTCAATAAAGAGCTCCTGAAGAACTAATAGGCCCCAATAGAGACAATGGGCCTGAACACTGGGCACCACTAACTACACAACTTGAGTGCCCATTAACAGCTTTGTCTTATCTGATATACCATGTCATAAGTTCAGCAGCATTTCACGTACCATGGAAGTGATCCATTTGAGACTGGGCTTGAGCAGGTCCAGAAAGCAAGAATAAATCACATTATCAAGTGGTTCAGACTCTTAGGCAATCTATTTCAGTTGCAATACCTTTGAGCAGTCCACACCTATGACCTCATGGGGGTTCTTTATAGATTTGTCTTCCTCGTGTCCAAGAGGAACACAGAATAGGCACTGGAACAATAGAGAGTATTTGCCAGAAAGTTAAAGAGACCAATATTCTCCTAGATTCTTTTGTCTGGACTAATGAAACAGTCTCCTACTTGATCCCTGACTTCTACTTTTGTCCCCCAATAGTCTATTCATAAAATATCCAGAGTGATCCTTTTAAAGTGTACATCAGATTCTGTTGCCCTACTCACAAGCCTCTAATGACTGACCCACATCACATTCAGGATAAAACCCCAAGGCCTCACCAGCAGTCAATAAGACCTGTGTCCTCTGTGTCCTCTGACTAGCTCCCTGACCTCCTCTCCCTCACTCACTCCTCCTGAGCCTCTCTACCATCTTTACCATCTTGCTACTCTTTGAACACATTGCTCCCTTTGTCTGGAAATTTACTCCCCCCACCTGCTGCCCTCATCTTTCCGTGGCTTGCTCCCTGGCTTGACTTAAATCTCTACTGAAGTGTTGCCTCCTCAGTGAGGCCTGCCCTGACCACCATCCCCATCCCACCCCTATACTCTCCTCTAGAATTCTCCATTGAAACTTCTCCCTACCAGACTTACGTATCATTTGTTTAATATCTGTCTCTTGCACAAGAGAAGGCAGAGACTTTGCCCCATTAGCTACTGTATCAGCACCTAGAACGATGCCAAACAGTACCTGGACAGGTACTCTAGTGGCTCAGTTAACATTAATTGAGCCATTAATTAATGAATGAACACTGCTGGTTTTATAGTGACATCAGTAGCAAGATTCCATCATCTTTTTCTGTAAGAAGTACTCCTTCCACTTAAGTTTTACATTGAGCACAAATTGATTGAAAAAATCTCTCTGATTATATATTTTTAAATTTTTTGAGGTCCCTTTTCTAAAATTACAAAATTAATGTGCACTTTGTGATGAACACAGTTCAAAATTTTTAATTAATTATCCCTTTCCCATCTCATACCTGCCCCCATGCCTACCTCAAGACACCAATGTTAACAACTGATGTGTTTCATTCCATGCTTTTCTCCATGAAAATACCAAGATTTAGTCGTTTTTTAAGCTTTGGTAATCTTAGTTTTTATAAAAGTGGGATCATACTATATTTATTTACTATAATATATTTTTCTCACTTAGGGAAAACAAAACAAAACCTTGGGACAATTGCATGAAGAACATACAAAATTCCTATTTCTGTAAATTCGTTACAAGATGATCTTCACAAGAGCTCTCAGTGACTTCCATCTAGGGAATAAGCACTATACACATAGTGTAGTATTTGCTAGAAATGTTTGCAAATTGAAGCCCCAGCTGCCATCTGTGACAGCAAAAAGTAGAGAGATAAAGAGCATGTAAGCAGAGACCAAACCATCAGAACCGAGGGGTGTAGTGGCTGCAATCATGAGTCCAGGGGCATGGCACACTGTGCAGGACTGTTCCCCACAATAAAGCTGACCAGGCTCCTGCTTTACCAGATGTGGATAACAGCAGGTCCCCACAGGTAGCTGATAACTAGACTGTCTGGCCAGGTTGCTGCCACTGACACCACCTGACTATGTATTTAAACAACCCTCCTCTGCCTGCACAGAGTCACGGGCCCCAGACTCCTTGATTCAAAGCACAGACAGAAATAGGAGAAATGCATCCACATGTGATTTTCAGGCTCCCTTTATTCAGATTTTGCAAAGGCCCATGTCTATTTTCCCTTCCCTGAGACTTGATTTAATTGGTCTGCAGTGAGGACTACAGTTTGGATAAACTGTAGAGATTGTAAATTCTTGATTTTGAGGGATGCCCAAGATATCTGCTTAAGTAACAAAGAGATTCTACACTTTCCCAGGCCTGAACTCAGAGTGTGTTGCATATTTCTTCCTTGAGCTTTCTTATATAATCACTTCTCCAATTTAAACTGCCAGCCTTAAGCCCCAGTAGATGACTGTGTATAGTAGGGCTCCAAATGGTTACTCTAAAACACTTACCCCATAAGCTTCATCTTTAATTGTCCCATTCCTCTCATATCCTATTAGTGGAGGAATGGAGAAAATGTCTAGGAATAAGGTGCACAGGCGTCTGAAGATTTGTGAGTCTGAGCATGCCAAGTTTTAAGTTTCACAGGCCTTAGGCCATGTTGCTAAGTACAAATTATCCTGTCTTCTCTGCCCACTCTGGCATTTGATAAAGACCTTCCCGTGTCCTACCCACCCTAGCCTCTAGCCCACAGGTACCCCCTGAAGAGCACTCTGTGGCTGGGGAAAAGTCCAAGCTATATTTGCTTTATTTCAAAGCAGTATTGTTTTTAATTTGTTTTATTTCAAAGAATCTAATTGAGACCCTTCTGTGATTTCCATCAAGCCTGCCTTATCAACCTAGAGCCAGGTTTGCACAATGTCTACCTATCAGGGACCAATTAATTACATTAATGTAATTCATTAAAGTTGTGATAAGCATGAAGGAATTCATTATAACAATTTAAAAATGTGATCGTGACCAATAGTTATTGTTACTGAAATAGGTGTATGACATTAGTGAAAAAACCAAAAAGGGTTACAGAACTATAAGCGTATGGTATGATTCCATTTTTTTTTTCTGCTTTTTCTCCCCAAAACCCCCAGTACATAGTTGTATATTTTAGTTGTGG
The DNA here is from genome assembly GCF_021613505.1 of Equus quagga. NCBI lineage: Eukaryota > Metazoa > Chordata > Mammalia > Perissodactyla > Equidae > Equus > Equus quagga. Next base: position 100,155,975 of record NC_060273.1, read on the forward strand.
GTCCTTCTAGCTGTGGCACGTGGGATGCTGCCTCAGCGTGGCCTGACAAACGGTGCCATGTCTGCGCCCAGGATCCAAACCAGTGAAACCCTGGGCCACCGAAGCGGAGCCCTTGAACTTAACCACTTGGCCACAGGGTCGGCCTCCATCCCATTATTGTAAAACGTTATTCCTATATCTGTTTGTGTGTGTATATACATAGAAAGGCATCTGGAAGGAAGTCAGAAAAACTCATTCATTCATTCAGTAAATACTTTCTACACGAGAGATTGTTGTAGAGGCTAAGGAGAATAGCAGAGGACAAAGCAAACTAACATCTTCATGAAGTTAAATTTTATAATAATAAGAAAACGAAGAACAAATAAAGGAATTATACATATAATATCCAGGTAGTGATAGGTGCCTTGGTGAAAAACAAAGCCAAATATACTGGATTATGCTTTGTTGTAACTTTGACTAAGGCTAGGAACTACATTTCCCAGAATTCCTTTCCCTCTAGGGCTTCAGGTTACAGTTAACCAAAAAAGGAACTTGTGTGACGTTTAGAAGGCAGAAATGAAACAGTGGCCAGTACTTTCTGAAGGTCATGGCTGTCAGAGAGAGTGACAGGCAGATGTCTATGTGCCTGGTGGGCCTCAGCTTTTAGCTCATCTCCTCGCTACTGACTCTGCTGACCAACAGCAGCCAGAAGCCACCTGTCAGTGCTCACCTATAGTTCCCTCAGAGGTATTCTACTACATTTCCCTGAGCATATACTCTCCACCCACGTGGATAACCATTTTACACCATTCCCTCTTTCCTCCAACCTGTAACTCTCCTGCCTCCCTACTCCCTTACTTCCTGAGAAATGAAGAGAACTTCCACACATTCCCACAATTATATACTTACAAAAGATCACTTGCATCCCTATGTTCTGACTTCCTTTCTATGACAGAGACTGACTAGAAGCTCATTAATTCTCTCTTTCCTTCCTGAAAACACAAGAAGATTACATTTTCCAGCCTTCTTTGTCATTGGGTTTGGGCATGAATATTAGCCAAAGGAATAGGGGTGAATGTAATATAAGCCATTTCCATACCTGACCCCTAAAATCTCCCTTGAGATTCTTGGCTCACACTCTATCACCCCTGCACAGCTGGAAGCGAAGGATCCTAGCAGGGCAGAGCCACACCACGGAAGGAGCCCTAGTTCTAGAATCAACACTTACAGGGGTGCTGCCCAGGAGGGAAGGCTGACCTGCACTGGACTGTGATATGAGTGAGAAATAGACTACTGATTAGTTTACAGCATCTAATAAGCATTTCCCTGACAAGCACATCTTCTGTCTCTGTGGAGGAACTGTCCACACACCCATCTAAGGCTCCTCCAGCTGTGTACTAGATCCCAGCTTCTCTCGCCCGCTGCAAGGCAAAGTTCCAAAGATTGCCCCTCTCTCTCTTACATCATCAATTTCTCCCTCTCTTCTGGATCAATCCGAGCATAAAAACATGCTATAATACCTCCCATCTTTAAAAAAGGCAAACAGTGCTTTTGTCTGAGTGATGAGACATTTAAAAGAGATTTTTACTTTGTGCTTTCTCTCCCCGTATTGTTTAAATGAATTCTTTTTCCAAAAAAAAGAAGGAAAAAACTGAAAAAAAAGTCATCACCTCTGAAGAAGTTCTACTGGATATGTGATATTACCAATGATTTCTCCTTTCTTTCCCTTGTCAGGCATTCCCTGGGGCTCCTCCATTCATTCATCAGCCTGCCAAGAATCTGACTCTCAGAACCTTCTTGCTGCAGAGTCTCTCTACCCCGCATTCACAAAGAACATCAGGAAGTGGAAAAGAGACACAATGTAGCCACTTCCCTTCTGATGGCCGTATTCCTGATGCACAGTGTAAAGCAGGTGACATTCATCACCAGCTGCTCCTTCTCCCCTAACCAGAGGCACACTCTCTTCACCTGGTGCCATCCTTCTCTATCCTTCCTCCATCAAAAGCATATAAATGATTTCATATAGATACGATTTAAAGTAAATTACGTCTCATTAATTTCAAATACATTCTCTTTACTTCCATCCAAATCAATGAACTCTCTCTCCTTCATTTACAACTTCACACTCTGATGCATCTAGCACTTAAAAAAAGTAAGTGCTTTTTATTTTGCAGGTTTAATTTTAAAAGTCTAAAGTGAAAGCGTTTTTGAACAGAAAGAAATTGATCTCGTCAGGTTTGCTTTTCAGTAATGGACATGAGCTGCTGTTCTATACACGCTTAATTCACAAAGCACTTTGGGGAGAATTTTTAAACTGCCTGCCAGTTGTGAAATCAAGTTTTTCTGCTCCATTTGGACAAGAATTGGGGCTTCTGTAGTTTTCCTAAATGTTTTACTGTAGTTTGAGCAGGACCCAAGCAGATTGACTAGTTACTGTAGAAATTCTGAAGAATGTCAGCCTGTCACCCGCCCCCCACTTGTTATTCAGCTAGAAGTCTATTTGCTGTCAGTCTTCTGGGGGATAGAATAGCTTTTGGACAAAACAAGTCAGACAATACCCTGCTGCCCTGAAGGATCCTGCTGTCAACAGTGACTCCGGGCCACACCAAATGTCACACCTAGGGAAACAAACAAGAATCTGGAGAGAAAGCTGGCAGCAGCCTCTAATTCAATGACATTCTTTGTCATAAGATTATTGGCTAAGACTTCAGATGAAAAATAAAAACCTGTAAGGTAATAACTCTTTGATGTTTTTTACTACCTGTGTTTAATTCACTTTAATTTAAATTCAGAAAAGAGAGTTTAATTAGAACCATGGAACCTTATCCAGTATGCTTTTGGGGGCAAGAAATTTTATCTTCACCACATGCCTCAGAGTTTGTGTCCAGTAAGGATGATTGCTCCAAATGCAGGGGCAGACATATTCTCATGTAAAACACCAGGGAAAATGCCTGCAGGTCTCCAGCTTCCTTACGAAAGAGAGTTAATCAATTTCAGTTCAGTCAATCAAACAGGTATGAACTGAACACCAGCCATGTGCCTAACATGAGGATTTGGAAGAAACAAAGCTTTGAGTTGGATTTGAATCAGAAACAGCCAGGGGCATCTTGACTCCAATGCTAGCAGCTGCAGGGGAGAAGAGCAAGCAGAACTGATTTCTCTCCCCCCAGAGTTTTATGGAATATAGTTACGTATTTGGAGAACAAAGAAGGGAATGAGAAAAAAGCTAGAGAGTTTGGTCATTTGCAGCTGATGTGTAATATGACATCTATGTTTCACGAAATTATTCTACCTCTTATAACAAACACGTATTATTATTCCAAGTAAATATAACATGTTCACGAACTTTGGATTTAAGACAAGCCTTGGGGTTAGGAGTCTACGTTCTCCGGTTAAGACAGGGCTTCTTGCTGCAATAAAACCATTTGACCTTAAGAGTCTACTTATTTGCATTGAATAAGGAAAACACTAGAGAAAATCTCTGACTTATGATAAGAGACAAATTTAATCTTATCTAAGACCTCTTCAGCCTAATTAATCAATTAATATAATTCTGGGTTTAGCTCACTAAGTCAAAGACGCTCTTCAACCTTCACCACTCTTATCAGTGCACAGAAAGGCAATTTACAGCACGGTGTCTGGATACAGTAAGTGACTTCAGCACAAGGTGATCACTCCCTTTGCAAACTGCGATGTCCCTAACCGGCTTCTACTCGGGGCTACATAAGGAGAGGCGATGTCATTTCACGGTTCTCTCCTCAAACAAAAGATACACACTTTCTGATTCCACAGATTCTGATTCTATATCCTGAACAATACCGAAGTTCAGGACATGTTCCCTAACCTCAAGAAGCTCTGAGAAAAACTAACACATTTAAGACAATGAGAAGTCAACTAAGGATTTAACTGTGTGTCCCTGAGTAAAACAGGAAATGGGAATAAGGGGATTCCAGTGCGGCTGGAAGAGGTGAAGATGGCATCTGAGCTGAGACTCAGTTGCTTTAATTTGGTTTGCTGGCTTCCTTCCGTATGTCCAGGTGAGTTGTGCACTGACTGTTCCCTTTTTAGCAACATGTTTAGCAAGAAGGGAGGCATTGACTCTCCTAGATACTGTTTCAGGACCTTCAGTGTGGACCAAAGGAAATTCCTTTTATCCTTCAAGACCCATCTCTGATAGAGGCTCCCTTCCTTCTGCTGTTGTCTCTGAATCTCTATTGTTTTGGGCAAAATAACTTTAGATTGTACTAGAAATTATATTATGAAGAATTGCAGTTGTGTTCTCCAGATTCCTGTCTCTCTGCCAGCACCCCCCAGATGGCAACCCAGAACCGGGGCTGAACCCAGTAGGACCACCATCTGGGGCTCTGTAAGCAAGAGGCTCCAGCAGGAGCTGATGATCCCCATGAAGTCTGGTGGCAGGGAAATTCCTTTCTTCCCTGAGTCAGACAACATTCAAATGAGTGAGGCCCATCCATGGAGCAGCCAGAACAGTCTGTGAAGACCTGAGGTACCTCTCCCTGAGTTCTCCAGTGGCTTCCAGCACAGCATACTCATGGTAAAGCTCTTTGTGCCTGGCTACCACCCCCACATGGACACCAGGGTCACATCTACCTGGACATCCTGGAGGACAAGTGGTCAGCCCTGTGTGACATCAGGATCATCCTGCTGTCCATGCAGAGTCCACTAGGAGAACCCAACATCCACAGCCCTTTAAAAACACATGCTGCTAAGTTCTGGAAACACTGGCACCTTTAAGAAAGACCTGCAAGAAATCTACACAGAGCTGGACTCCCTCTAAGAGCCCTGACCCCAGCTGTCCAGCCTCTCTCCCTGTGTGGTCTTTGTATTTTTTCCTTAGATCGTCTGTCCTGTCCTTGATTTACACATAGGACTTTGTTTCTTAAGCTATGGTGCTATTTTTGTTTTATTTCTGTTTTTTTAAATTAAATCTTTGATTGATGAATATATCAAATAAATACAGCTTGGATTTTTTTACAGAAAAAAGAAATTATTTAATAAAGTATACATAGTAAAAACTTAGAGATCCCTACTTCCAAGCCAACAAAGAGGAGAAGGGGTGGGATAGAGAAGACTTGATTAATTCAGCCAAAAATGGAAAAGAAAACAAATATGTAGCAAAGAAAAAGAAGGATTGAACAAAAAGAGGTTAAATTGTCATTTACACACACTATGATTGATTATATAGAAAATCTAAGAGACTCTGAATACAAGAATATCATGTATTCCAACAGAACTAATCAATTAGAACTAAGAACAGAGTTCAACAAAGGTGCTGAATTCAAGATCAACCAAATTTATACAATAGCATTCTCATATATCAGCTTATCAATCAGAAAAGATAAAAGGAAAAAATATTATTCAAAATATTGCAAAGATAAAAGAAAAAATATAAGAAGCAAAAAGTCTTAGGGACTTAGAAATAAGCCTAACAACGCATATGCAAACCTTCATGGAGAAATTTACAGAAGCGTCTAGAAAGATATAACAGACCTGAATTTTAAAATTACACAGTGAACTAGCAACCCCTCAGCACCCTTCCTCAGAGGCAACCCACATGCCCCTCTTCCCAGAGATGTTCTCTGCAAATACACGTCTTTGAGACTAAGATAGCTAAATGTTTCTTGAAAATCTGCCTCATTGTTTTAAATGGGCATATAGAATTCTATAATGTACCATCATTTATTTAATCAGTTGGTCTTGATGGACATTTAAGTTATTTCTAGATTTTTCATACTGCAAGTAACTCTGCCATAAATTATCTTTGAACATTCCACCATGTCTTAGGTTCTGTTTCATGTGTAGACCAGATTCTTAGAAGTCATATTGCTGGATCAGAGAAGGTGGGGAGGACAGAGGGGGCTTTCACATTAGAGAACACCATTGGAAACATATCCCTGAGATGTTTTCACCTAGTGTTCTCACCTAACAGAACAATCAGGGCTCTCCCGGGGTTGTGTAGACGACAGAAGAATAGGAAATTGACTTTGGAGGATGTCAGGTAAAAAGAAAGGGGAAAGACAAAATAGATCAAAAGACAGAGATTTTTCATAGGCTCTTCTAATAAGGAAATAGAGGAAGATAGAAAAACAGACAGAAGCCTAGATTCTATAAATTTTGCTGGAAACCAGGGGTAATATTTATTATAGTTTGTGAGATTTGTTATAACTGGTGACTTCTCGCCTGTTCGTTGTTTCAGCTAACGCTGTCTGCTTCTATGTAGTTACTAGCAGGAAAAATTCTTTGAAAGCTTGTGTGGTGACTGGAGAGACAGAGGTAAGAGGATAGGAGAGTTGGGGAGCGTGCATCTTTTATTAAAGAGGGCAGCCCTGTGAGCTAAGAACCCAGGAGATGGACAAGATGAGGTGGATGTAAACGGAGGGTGGAGGCTGAGCCCCAGGCCTACAGAATGAAAACTGGACCAGTGGGGAGCTGCATAAGTGACAGAGGCCAGTCACTCAATTCCTTCAACCACTGTTTGTTGAGAACCTAGTCTGTGTCCAACACTATTCTAGGTGTAGAGGATAGAGCAATGAACCAAGCAGACAAAAGCCTCCCTTTTATGGAGCTAATACTGTGTTTTGGAGTGCAGAGTGGTAAAAAAAGATTAATGAGTATATTACATAATTTGCTAAATAATCATAAGAACTTAGGAGAAAACTAATGGGAGCGATGATGGCAATTTTAGATGGGATGTCCAGAGATGGCCTCACTGAGACAGTGTCATTTGAGTAATGACCAGAAGGAAGCCAGTGGGTGGGCCACGTGATTATCTGGGAGAATAGCATCAAGGCAGTGAAAATAAAAAGTGCAAAGGCCCTGAGGTGGGAGCATGGCTGGGGCACTGAGAGACAGCAAAGAAGTGAGTATGGCTGGGACAGATGAGGAAAAGAGAGAACTGCGGATGAGCATGGAAGACGCTAACCAGCTTCCCTGAATTCAAAGCTGTTTTGTACTCACACTATGGAGAATTTTGCTGCTAATTCAGCTTCTGCTCTGCTGGCCTGGCAGCATGATTTCTAGTAGTAATGCACTATTTTCATGGGGAAAAAATGCATTGTGGAGTTCAATACAAGAGACCGGTGTGAAGGCCCAACATTTTAAAATAGGAGAGTTTTGTGATATCATCACCGTTTGGAGCCAACCCAGATAATCACTCGGTCCTTGCAACCTGGCACTTCCTCCCTCCCAGGCCCTTCAGCCCAACCCCAATGGCTAGTGTAGGGGAGGAAAAAATTCTTTTTCCATCTACCCCTCCTAGGTTCTCCAGCTGGAGCTCTGTAAAATTAGATTGACAAAAGACAAATTAACAAGAGAAAACAAACAGAAGTTTATTAATATGTGCATCGCAGATACACAGAAGTATGAAGAGATGAGTAACCCAAAGGAGTGGTTAGAACTTGGGCTTGTATCTTTAAAAAAAAAAAAATACATTTGCAGAGAAGTGAGAAGACAAAGGAAAAGGATTTTCGGCTTTCAAGGGTAGCAAACTGGGGGGAGGTAAATATACGGGGGAAACTAATGGAATGAAGATTGTTTGTGCAGGTCTCTCTTGGCACTGACTTTCCATCTTCTCCAAGGCCATAAAACCTTCCTGGAAGAGGAGATTTATGGCAGACTCCACTTTTCAGAAATTTCTGCTTTTAGTCAGACAAGGGACTCTCCTGGAAGATGTCTTTCTGAAGCTGTTGATTCTCATTCATCCAGCTCAAAATTTGTATGCCAAATGGTACATTTTGGGGTAGCATAGTCTGGTCCCCTACACTGGGAGAATGAGAACCAGAACCCTACAGCTCTGTTGCTGTCCCTTCATCTGTTCAGACTCTTGTCTTTCACAGACGCAGTTGCTAGCGCCCCTCAACTCAGTAAATCTTGCTGATTCCGCTCTAAGCTTAATAAGCTGGCAAGGTCTGGTCTATGATGAATTATACGCTGACAACTTATTAAATGTTCCCTAGCATTTCTGTTCTTTCAACCAGAAGCTCTCTATAGAGTCTTTCCCCATGCAAATTTAATTGGCTGTTAGATGCAAAGTAACAAGCATGAAGTTGTGGAAAGGTCATTCAAAGCAAGGCCAGGTTCCTCCAAGATGCTTGTGAAAAAAAAATATTTAAATTATCACTGCCTTTCTCCCCACTTACCAAATTGGGAAAAAGAGCTTTTGGTGTTAGCAAAAATGCTACCAAAATCCTGGGTGATTTTCAGTGTTAAGACATAGATATTTTGCGAGAGAACATTCTTTTCTCTCTTGTCATGGAGAGATGGAAATTTTCCACTACTATAGTGACGAAGGAAGCTGTTTTGGCCAAGTTCTCACAAGTGGTGGGTTGCTGCAACTTTTAATTCATTTATCCAACATGGATTTATTGAAGCTCACTCTATCAAAATGGCCCAAAACTAAACTCAAGTCCCCAGTAGAAATATAAAGTTCTCGATCCACAATGAAACTCCCAATGCCCTTCCTAAATTGCTTGGGGCCAATTATTCCAAGCTTTCCTGGAAACTAAGCTTTTAACCTAGAAATCTTTTTAGAGGAAGACATTGATCAGAACAGGAAATATTGTGAAGGCCTTTTCTTTTCCTCTCCCACCTTTCAGGTCTCCCAGTTTATCAGCTAATTGGGAAAGTAATATATAGAAAATTTATAAAGTATATGCATACTAAATAATGACATAAGACAACAATATAATAGATACCACAAGATAATATATAAGGGCAAAGTACATGATACTGTGCTTTCACAGGAGGGAGTAATGTTTGTGGGTTGGTACAGTTAGGGAGGGTACCATGGCGGAGGTAAGGGAAGATTGGGTGGTTACAAAAAGTCCAGAAAGGGCAGGCAAAGCATCAGGGAGACCTGTTCCTAAAAGGGCGGTAAGGACCCTCCCCCAGGGCCCTGAGGAAAAGCTTGGGGGAATTTTGGGTCATAGACAAGAATGGGCAAGCCCCTCTGGCTTTTAGTGGGTAGAGACCAGGGGTGCCACCCCACAAAGATACCCAGAAGTCCCACACTAGGGAGAATTGTCCCTCCCGAAACTCCACCAGCACCTCTCAGGTGAGAAACATTACAGGACCAAGAGGAAACGTCCTGGGACCAAGAGTTTACATTTTTGACGATAACAAGCAAGTCATTAAATCGCTTGGAGCATAACTCCTTCCCACTCACCTCCCAGAAAAGTACAAATTATCCCCAAAAAGCTTGTGGAAAATGGCAAGATTTTCCTCTGTCGTAGGTCAGTGCTGAATCACCATATAAAGGATCCTAAGGCTCAGGCAGACAAATGTCTCCTCAAAGCAGTGGTCTCCAACTGTCTTTTAGCTTCACCTTTCATTAATATATTTTAATGTACTATGGTTATTGTAAAAAAAAAAAATACAGAAAAAACTAAGGATAAAAAGTACATAGACATTTCTACCTTCCTCTTGACAACTCAACGGATTCTCTTACCCACCCAACCTTGGAGATCACTGCCCAAAACCAGAAGTCAGGCCCGATCTAAATCAGTTGACTCTCATATGGTTCCATTGATAATTCTATTTTTATTTCATTTTAGAGGGCAAAGTGCTAAAGTGGAAGGGAGAGAGGGAGAAGGGAAACCCAAAACAACTTTTATTACCGTTTTAAAACCAGTAAGTGAGAAGAGGGTCACTCTGGGCCAAGGACCTGCGACCCCCATACCTTGCAGTATCTAGATCTACAAATTGACTTTCTTTTTTAGGCAGAGAAGGCAAAGCTCCCCCAGAGTCCTCAGGGAGAGCTAGGGATTCCCTGGCAGCGGGTAATCTGGCCCCCTTTCCCTGTGGAAGTGTGAAAGATCAAGGGCACAATGAATACAGAGGAGTTTGTAATGGCAAGAAACAGTAGTTGAGACCCTGGCAGGCGGGCCGAGGAGATAGGAATTCAATGACCACACACGGATTGCCCAATGCAAGATGATATGGTCTTGCTTGAATTTCAGGTGCTGAGAGTTGAGTTAATCATACGTGTGGTTCATGGCATGTTATCATCATAAGTCTGCATGAGGCTCCTCTATTGTTCTTGCTCTTAGAAAATCTACCTTATTTTTATATATGAAGTTTTACTTGCATAAATGGTATTACTTTGCTTCTTCTTCATGCATCATCGTGCTTTTATCATCCCTACATGTTGCTATGTGTACACCCCTTCTATGACTTTGAAGTGATGCACAGCACCCTACAGCATGTTCCCACCACAGCTTGCCTATCCTCTCCTTCAGGAATAGACTTCCAAACTGCCTCCAACTCCCCATGGAAGGGAACCATAATACATCACCCCAAAAAGATGCCTCCTTGACATAAAAATTATTTTCAGCTGACGGCAATTAAGAAACAGCAAACACAGAAAAAGCTCTCCCTTTTCTCCCTAAAGACAGGATATAAATTCTCCTTTTAGTGGAGACAGGCTTTTATCAGTCCAGAGACGACAACAGAGGAATCTGCAAACAAACCTTACTCCATCAGTTCCCTCCCATATATTTACCTTCCCACATTTCGCCTCCCTTGGAAGCCAAAAATCACTTTCCTTTGTCCTGTCATTTTTCTACAAATGTATTGTTCTTTGTTGAAAATGCTATATAAGGCGAAATTTTAAGCCACCACTTTGACTTACTTTTCATTTAGGTTTCTCCTCTGTGATGTGCTCTGCACGAGTTAACAAACTATTTGTTTTTCTCTTGTTAATCTTGCCTCCCGTATGCCATCGTCACGTGCAACACAGCAATGAACACCCTGCTGTATGTCTCTTCCATGTTATAATTAAGAATGGAATTCCTGGGTCACGGGGTAAAACAGTATCTCAACTGTAGGAGAAGATGAGGAGCAAAGAAAAGTGATTATTTTAGTAACTACTATCAACATGCTATGAAAAGTGATCCACTGTTTTAGAAATTCCACATTGGTGAGTCCAGAGGGATGGAAGAGAACACGCAGTCATCTAGGATGTACAGGGAAGTAAGGAAGAGAGAGTAAGGACAAGTGGGATGTGGAGAAAGGGAAAAACACTATTCAGATAAAACAGAGAAAAAGACAATCAGAGGCCCTGAAAAGGGGACTGGAATAATAAGTTAGAGGAGAGAACACAAAATTGTCCTTTAAAACCAGCATTCCCCTAAGACCTAGGAAAGAAGCTCCCTGCACCAGGCCCTGTGTTTTAGAGGGCTCCACTCTTGTCCCCCTCTGTCCACACCCCTGTTCACAGAGACAGGGGCCAAGGTGATTGCCCACCTACAGGCTGTACCTCCCCTTCTATATAACGCTTGGGGTACAGAGACTCCAAAATTCCTGCCCCAGTGGTCCTAATTCCAATTCCAGGTCCTGCTTGGGCCTCTCCCCTGATCCAGCTTTCTGAGAGACCATTGCTCTGTCTCTCAATGGGTGCATTGGCCTGCAGGACAGGCAAGGATAGCTATTGCAATGTGTGTGGATAGAGCTGGGACCTATGTGCTGGTGTGTCCACCTACTTTCACAAGAGATCCTGTTTCAGGACAGAGTCAGATATGGAAAGATAAGGAGGACAGGCTATGTGCCAGAGGTTGGAGGGAATACGAGAGCCTGGGCTTCCAGGTTCAGGTTCCTTTGAGGAATTTAAAAGGGAAATGCTGGTGGGGGTAGGGGTATTGATGGCAGTTTGTAGTAAAACATACCTTGAATAGGACTAGGGAGATGAAGAGAAATCTTGAAGCTGAAAAACTCAGGACCTTCACAGGGTAGCTGGATGGTGGGACAGGGGTGGAGGTGACAGATAAGCAAACAGTCCAGCCTTGTAAGGCATAGAGGGGTCTCTCCCTCATAAAGAGGAAGAGAAAGTCAGGGAGGGTCTAGGAGTGAACATGAGCTAGCCAGCAAATGATGGAGAAAGCCCTTCCCTACTTCTCCTCCTGCCCCGATCCAGTGGCCACTGCCAATGAGTCTTCCTGGAAAGAATCATGGGCTTCAGCAAATATGAAATTAATTTGAATTTGCACTATCCACAATTATTTGCTAAGAACTGTTGTGTTACAGTTAATTTTTAACTTTTCACTATGAAGATCTATTTGCCAATCAAGAAGCATATAACATGAATTTTAAACTTTGTTAGCTTGATTTATAACTTTTAAGCATTTAGACATGTGGTACATGGGCCTCCACTACACTCTTGGCTGGACTCTGCAAATGTAAAAGGAGAATGGCCTGCCATTTGCATTTGTGAGAAGTCAATCGCCAGCCTGTGAGCATCCACGATGGGCCAGGAAGTAGGCTATACTTACATCATTTTACTTAAACCTCCTAGCAATTTCATAAAATTGAGTAGACACATGAACAAACTGAGGACCAAAGAGGTGAAGATGCTTGAACAAGATCACATAGGTAATAAGCAAGGACCTGGAACTCCAACAAAATTCTTTCCAACTGCAAAGCATTTTCTCTCCACTAGATTATGCCTCAATTTAATCCAGCGTTGAAATGGTGCAGTGGTGGCTTAGTTCCTCTTTGATTTTGTTTTCACGTAGAATGGGAACAATAAAACCAACAACTGTCTCCTAATCCAAATAGAGTGTCTCCGAAGAGAGACCCAGACTGCACGAGCTGGTCTCTCCCAGGCTCTGGTAATAGTAACCAGATCCTTCCAAACGTTCCCAAGGTGCTCCTATGGTAACACAGTTTGCCTTCTGGGAAGACCAACAAATATTCTTTCAATGCAACAAATCAGGCAAGAAACTGCTCCTAAACATAAGATAAAATGAAGGAAATGAAACTACTGGAAAGGGAGTTGTGCTCTGAAGTCGTGTGTGTATGCGTGGGCGGGGGGGGGGAGAGGGGGGGCATGCGCATGCGCGCTTGCGTGCACGAGAGGCAGAGACAGACAGACAGAGAGGTATTCCCTTTGCTGTTTGAAAATAACCATCAAGAGCCAAGTTTGTGATTCATATTTTTGCATGAATCACTGACCTATTCCTTCTGCTGATAGACATCAGAGCCCTCTTAAGAGGTTTATTCTTCATATTTTAAAAGTAGCTTCTACTTTTAGATACACTAAAAACGTAACTGCCAAAGAAACTGACACATTTCCCTATTACTTTTATTATCTTTCAAAATCGTCTATTGATCATGGTACACCCCTACTTTAAGATGCTTCAGTGGCTCCAACTGCCTATTACATCAAAACTAAGTTCTTTACACTATGATCAAGGCCTCTTGATATTTGAATCAAGCCACGCATGTCAACTTCAGTGCTTGCCATTCCTTGCGTGTATTGGCCTCTTAAAATACACCAAAATACGTGCCATTCCCCAAACAGTCCTTACCATTCCATATCTCTATGTGTTTGCTTGTGTTGAGTTGCTGTCTTCCTCACTATGCCTGCTGAAGTTGTATTTATTCTTCAAGATCCATTTCAGAATAACCTGTACCCTAAAGCCTTCTCCAACTATATCCCAGACAAGTGATCACCAAAGTTTTATAATACAGACATCATTAATATAAAAAGATAAGGGAGTCCTAAGATAGGATTATCCACTTTTACTTTGCCAAAATCACATACACACATGTATGCACACTTATCATAGTATATAAGAAAAGTTAGAATAAAAAAGAAAGAATATAATCTCAGAATAAATGACAGTTTTTCAATTTCATGAATTTGGTTTTACGAACATTTCACTAATTTGGTTGTTCTTAATTTTCTCACTTTGCCATGGGAAAACAAAAAAATACCACGGACTTGTATTTAGGAACCACAGTCCTAGACTAAGGGTAATTGATTGTTCCATTAATTGTCTTCTAACACTTTGTACAGATTTGCTACATTGAGTTGTAATTATTTTACTGGATCTCTCCCACCCTCTTCTGACTTTCGAGTATAGGGATTATTAGTATTCTCTGTATTCCATGCATCTCGTACATAACAGGTGTTCAAGAAACGTCTGTTAAATTAATCTTTATACAAATGTCTCTGCACATAGAAGGAATGCCAAGGCAGACTAGTCCCAGGTAGAAAATGGTCTTTATCCAGTAAGAGATCATAATTCCATTTCTGCATGTTTTTCTTCATTGATGGTTCCTGCACCATTGAATGTCATCTGTCGAGATCCTTCTTACTCAAGGCTCTACTGGGAACAGTGTATTAGACAAAGTTCTTCTCCTCTAGGATAAGCCATGCTCACCTTCATCATCATGCTTTAAGAGGATCCTCTTCCTCACCCTGCAGCCCTCAAGAGATATTATAAAATGAGAATTTCATCTTCTCTTTCAGGTCAGCTGTACGAGTAGGATGCTTTAGGTTACAAATAATATAATAGCCTACCTCAAACTAGATTAACCAAAAAGGTAATTTATTGGTTCACATAACTGAAAAGTTGCTCAGGTGCAGCTTGCTTCAGCAGCTCACTGATGTCACCTTGGACCTCATCTCTTCCTGTCTTGCCACTCTGCCTGTCAGCTTGGTTTTCTTCATCTGGGGCTGTCCCCCTCTACAGTCTTGAGATAAAGCTGTCAGTAGCTCCGCAGGCTACATTCTTTTTCTTTCTCATCTTGCAGAAAAGAAAATATACTTGTCCCGACATTTTCACAAATCTAATCTAATTACAATAGTTTAGGTTACCTGCCCACATCTGAACTGAAGCCATTGGAATAAAATTCATTGATTGTCTGATTGGAATCTCAGATTCCGGCTCTGCAGGTAGGGATAGAACCAGGTTTCCAGAAAACACATCAATTTCCACATGGAAATATGGAGTTCTTGGGAAGAAATAAAGTGATAGTTGTTGACAGCAAACGTCCATTACAGTCTGTACAAGTGATAATTTTCCAAAGACACGAGTATCCTCAAAAACCTTAGGACTTTCACAAATATACTTATGGATGTTTAAAACATCTCTCTCTCTCTGAAAAGAAAAAAAAAAACTCTCCCAAAACTCATATCCCACTCCCACAAAAAGCAGCCACATTAGTCTTTCTCTAACAAAGCGGAGTTTAAAGATCTCTTCTAGAAAAAGATGGATGATGATAAAGGAGCTGTTTCAGGAGCTGACCCAGAAAGTAATGATTAATTATATTCTCATAGGCTGAACTGTCCAATGTACTAGAGGGCATCATCTTTCTTCCAGCTTCTAAAGAGGTCAAGAGATTCTTTGCCTGTGGCAGTGAGATATGAATGGAAGGTTAGTCACTTGATCCTTCCGCAGAAGCAATAATTCACTTCCTCCAAGGCGAGCTCTCCAAAGGATCACATCTGAGGGGCTGCATAGACAAATCCACTCAGCTAAAATGGACATATTCTTAGAAGCTGTTTTAATGGAAGCCTGCTTTTTCCTGAAGAATTCAGACTGGCTGCCCATCTAGACTAAATTCCTCTGGTGAATACTTCAGATGAACTATCATGATCTAAGAAATCACTAAGGTTTATAAACTTAAAGGGATGGAAAGATTCAAATTGTATTTGTCATGCAATTTTTTGTTAATTGAGATTTCAACTCCAGGAAAAATTTTAATTACCCTTGGGATAAGCTGTTGTTTATCTCAACAGATCGTAATGGCCCCAGTGAATTATGTCTTCTTGTATCTATGCCCATTGGGTACTCCCACACACACACACACAGTCACACACACGCATACACTTTGACACATTGACTCTGACATTGGCCGCGTGACTTGCTTTGCCCAAAGGAATATTGACAATCATGACGCAACAGAGGCATAAAAAGTGCTTGCCTATTGGGAACTCTTCTACCACCAAGTGAAAAAGGCCACACAGCTTTTGGAGGGTGTGAGAGCAGGTAGAGGACGGTGTCTGCTATTCCAGCCACCTTAGCTATCCCAGACATCCGAGCCAAAGCCCAAATGTATGTGTGAGGCCAGCCGTCACCGTGTGGAGCAGAAATGAGTTGTTCCAAATTGAGCCCAGTCCATGCTGCCAACCTACAGAATTATCAGCAAACAAGTGGATGTTGTTTTGAGCCACTAAGTCTTGAGTTCTATTGATACGCAAACCTCAGGCCTTAAAGCACCTAAACACATTAGCCTACATATAGGCAACCAATAAATGTCTACCAAATTTTTTAGTAAATTAATCTAATTGTGCTGGTCATCCATTTGAATTACATTTAACATATTTATAAAAAGCTTTTTCCTAGGATGTCAGAAAAGATATAAAATTTTATTGCAAATTTAATTTGTATCCCCTTATTTTATTCAAAAGAAGATATATAGAATGCCATCTTCCAGTTATCTAGTGAAGTTAGAAAATAGGATGTTAGTAGTAAATGATGTAATTGCCCTAAAATGCTTAGTTCAGCTTCTGACCCTTGATATATGTTATTGCTGATGACGTTGAGGATGATTGTGACTTTAATAATGACAATGACCGTGAACTGTCTAAATATAGGGGCTATTTTAGTCTTCATTTTATTCATGATGCGTTACTTACAATATCATGGATATATAAAAAATGTGAGGTTGGTGATAAAGAGGATGATAATGCTAGATAACAAGTATAGTAAGGACAGAGGTTTTTATTCTACTTGGAATACATTGTGATTTTTCTTCAATTTGAGGACTCACATCTTCAGTTATAAAAAACTCTTATATTTCAATTATTCAAATATTACTTCTTCTCCATTCTCTTTCTTGCATATTTTATACTGCTTATTCTATCATCTGTATCTAATTGCTCTTTAATTTTTCCATCTTATTATCTCTCTTTCAGACACTCTAGGAATTTTCCTTTATTGATACTAGTTCAGCTAATTCTCTCTTCTTCTATACCTAATCATCTATTTAGTTCATCTCTCATGCTTTCGATTTCAAGGATTGTATTTTTTATTGCTAAACATCTGTTTAGTTCTCCTTTTCTAATCCACCTATTCTTTTTCATGCTATTTTATTCTTTCACTGTATTTTATATTTATTCTTTTGTCTATAATCATTTTAAATATTCTCATTTCATAGTTTCTTTCTGATTTAAAATGTTTACATCTTAGGATACTAATTATTCTGTAAGTTACATCTGCTGGATCTCACTTATGTAATCTGTAATTTTAAACATGAGCTCATTTTCAAGGGTGAATATTTATTCTTTGGGAGTCCCATGCGCTCTGGTTTATAAAATTATTAGAACAGAGGGGCTGGCCCCGTGGCCAAGTGGTTAAGTTCACGCACTCTGCTGCGGCAGCGGCCCAGGGTTTCACTGGTTCGTATCCTGGGTGCGGACATGGCACCACTCGTCAGGCCACGTTGAGGCAGCATCCCATGTGTCACAACTAGAAGGGCCTGCAACTAAGATATACAACTATGTACCAGGAGGGATTTGGGGAGATAAAGCAAAAAAAAAAAAAAAAGAAAGAAAATTATTAGAACAGAGGGATTTCAGCCTTGCTTATTCTTAGAGAGTAAGAGGTTTCAATGGCTCTGCACCATTTTTAACATGCAAGAACCTAATAGGATGCCAGGTCCTTTTTAGCTAAGCTCTGAACACAATCTCCAGGTTTCATGCTTGCCTCAATAGTTCTCTAACATAAGCAAACTTATGCCCTCCCTCTCCCAGATCACATGTCATACACTTGCTGTGATTCCTAACGTGTCCTAAGCACACAGTCTGAATCAGTTTCTACAGTCACCCTTCCTCCTGGTCTCCATTCAGTTCCCTCTTCGACTCCATCTCAGGTTCTTCTCTGCACTTCCCTCTTTCTGGTAGCAAGTTTACCCAGCCTAGTCTTTAGCTTTACCTCAATTGCCTCCTCAAATTCCTCCTACTCCATCTGCATTGGACTGACTTACTAAGATTCTACTTTAGAACTATAAAGTAAGGATATCTTCAGATCACTCTGATCTCAAATAGGAGTACACAGGAATACACATAGAATTTGGGAGGATTATGCTTTCCATTATGAGATTTATTTATGAATCAAAGACTAAGTTTTCTTAAGAATAAAATGAACAGGGGCTGGCCCCGTGGCCGAGTGGTTAAGTTCGCGCGCTCCGCTGCAGGCGGCCCAGTGTTTTCGTTGGTTCGAATCCTGGGCGCGGACATGGCACTGCTCATCAAACCACGCTGAGGCAGCGTCCCATATGCCACAACTAGAAGGACCCGCAACGAAGAATATACAACTATGTACTGGGGGGCTTTGGGGAGAAAAAGGAAAAAAATAAAATCTTAAAAAAAAAAAAAGAATAAAATGAACAAAATTGGCCTTCAGAATATTAGCCTTAGATCTACCTCACAGACAGATTGCAAAAGATTGAAAAACAACAAGGGTTCTACAGTATTTTGAATTTTAAGGGTAGGAGAATGATAGTAGTTTCAGGAAAACTAAAAACAGCTCATTGCTCTGGCAAGACTCTTGAAAAACCAAAAACAAAAACATTTTGAGGTCATGAAAAAAGGGCCTAATTCTCTAAAATTGATATTTGTTATATTTCCTATTAAGCGAACTCACTAGAAATATAATAAGCATAGTTCACAGTGTCTGAGCAGTGAAAAAAAGTGTAATAAGTTTCTGAACTTAGAAATGAGAAAATTGATGTGCACGCAGCTCCAGGTCTAGAAAACAGCCTTGAGATTTCTCTTCATGACAAGTCCTAGAAGAAGAAACCAGTGAGTAGGGGATGGCAGGCATAGAGCAGAGGTCTCATGCCCGTTAGTCACCATGTCTGGGAGGAAGAGAAATTGAGAGCAGACACCCTATTCATGTAGCCATAGGTACTAGGAAACATCGAGGGAGTGAAAGGTCCAGAGAGGGTCAAGGATGGGTCCACTGACCTAGCAACGTCTATTGAGAACCTTCTCTGTGAGGCACTGCCATGCTGAGCAGGGCAGGAGATGAAAGCTATTTCAGACTAAGACTCTATCCTCTATAATTTTCTAATCTGGTGTAAAACAAAAATAGGATAAAAAATGTCACATTGTGATCCCACATGAGTAATACAGATAAAAAGTTAAAAACATCCAGCAGATTAAAAAAAAATTTTTTTTCATTTTTAAAACCTGATTCTGGTTAAAAAAATTTTAAAAGCGCCACAGTTTCTTACTGGTACTCCACCAGTCCAGGCCAGAAATTCCGTGAAGAAAGTCAAGTTGTCTTAAACGTTTAGTCAGACGGAGAGCAGCAACCCCAAAACCTCATGCCCTCACTTATATCTTCAGCACAAAACAAAAGAAGGGCACTATGAGCTTTGGGAGGGAGCCATAAGACATCTTTGCGGGGAGGCCACGTGGGCATCTACAGCGTGCAGGTGCTTTGTCGAGAAGGCAGCTCTGCTTCCACAACTGGTCACAACTGGCCATCTGAAAAGCACCATTGTCAGTTTCTTTGATCTCACAGAAAATAAATAAAATGCATACAGAGCTTGTAAAATACTGCAAAACCCTATTCAGCAACATCAGACTGCCGGGAATTGTCCTCCCTGAGGGGGACTGAAACGCCTGCCAGTGAGATTAAACCTTGGCTCCTCGGCCATCCAGCTGTGTGCCTGCTGGACAACACTAACCTCTCAGGTTCCTGCCTGCAGAGTGGACAGCAGTGTGGCCTAGATTAGCTGTAAAGCCCGTCTCATCCTGGATTTTACGAGACGAGCAGATTTTTAGGTTGCCAAGTGTCTCCCATTCTCATGCTGCTCAGTTGGTGACAACATTCACATAAGCTAATTTCAGTAAAACCATAGCGCTACTAGAGCTATGTTTGGCATGGGAATTTACTATAAACTCGCTCTTCTTTGCTTTTTCCTGGCTGTTCTTAGCCTCTGCCCGGCCCTCCACGAATTGGGTAAATGAGTATCATTTCCGCCCCCCGCCCCCCCCCCCCCACTCATCACACAGAAAATCTCCAAATCCAAGCATAAAATGGTGGCTCCTCAGAGGCGACAACATGCAATTAGATGTCTGCAGTTTTGTAAATTCCAAGCAAGCAATTTAAAATGTCAAATGGTGAGCAGTTTCTTTGTGTGCCATAAAAAGACTCCCCTTGATTCCCCCAGACAATCCATTTGCAGAATTGCTAGTAAATCAACATAATTTGTTTTCCCTGAGACTATGTTCTGCTAGGGAAACCTCCTTCAGAACCGCCAGAGCTGCTGCAATTATATAAAATTATTGCATCTCACAATAGGGAACTTCCCTATAATTGGTCATGCAAATGAGAGACAATAATACGTATGTAATTTAGACACAGAGGATTATCCTTGAAAAGAAGTCTGACTGTTGTTCCCAAATTAGTTTAATTTCATCAGGATCCCCTTTGCTTCATAAAACCCCTGAATTCTACAATTCAGCAGATATGAGGTATCCCAGGGAAACACACTTTGCTTGGGTGAATTCAAATATTTAGTATATAATACATGCCAAATATTTGCAATATTTGAATGCAAATACACCATCATCGTGACGTCTGTCACTGTGGAATGGAGCATAATTAGCCTTCATGTTTAAGCAGCTGACAGGCAAATTTTTTCCAAAAGTCTAACAGAAAGCCTCCAGGCAAGTCAATAATATCTAATTCCCCATACCTGGCACTACCAAAGAAAATGGCTGGGAGCCCAGGGTGGGGCCCTTTGTGATGCATTTTCTCTGAAAGAGCGCTGTCCCAACACAACAGAGGACTCACCCTAGTACTATGTTGGCTTACAGATATAGATTTAGCCTTAGTCAAAGAATGCCCCTGAAATTTAAAAAGCAGTCTATTCCAGGGGCAGGCCCAGTGGCATAGGGGTTAAGTTTGTACACTCAGCTTCAGGGGCCCAGGGTTCACAGGTTCGGATCCTGGGCGCAGACCTAGCACAACTTGTCAAGCCATGCTGTGGCGGCATCCCACATAAAATAGAGGAAGATTAGCACAGATGTTAGCTCAGCGACGACCTTCCTCAAGCAAAAAGAAGAAGATTGGCAGCAGATGCTAGCTCAGGGCCGTCTTCCTCAAAAAAAAAAAAAAGCAGTTTGTTCTGGTGGCAAAAAGAAGATTCAATGAAACCCAAGAACCCTGGATCTTAGCTTAGCTTTTTGATTGACTAGCTCTATGATCACTGTAAAGTCAATTTCCTTCTTTAATACCCCATTTCCTGAGGTACAAAATGAAGGAATTGAGTTACATGATCTCTCTGCTAGCCTTTCACTATAAAATATGAATCTAACTATGATAAATGCTTGCTATTATGCCAGAGTTCACTGTGGAGTTATGGTAAGAACTTTGCTTTAAGACTGACAGGTGGGGGTTGAATCCCAGCTTTAAGGCATTAGCTGTATGAATCTGTACAAAGTACGAGCTCTCTGAACCTTAGCTTCTTCATCTAGCAAACGAATTTTGGGGAGAATTAAGTGTTTACCTGGTATATAGTTATCATTAAGAAACTTAGCCCACACCCCAGAATAATTAAGACAACCCTGGGCAAAGTTGTAAAATGAGTCAAGATTGCCTAAAGCCCCTTCTCCCTGCATTTTTTATTTTTCTTTAAACTTACACTCCTGCCTTCATGCTCCTTCCTCTTCCACATGATAACCAAGCCACACTAAGATTAGGGAGATACAACACACTAGCAGTATTTATTTGCAACATACTACAGAGGTTAAGAGCATAATATCTAGATTCAGACAGATCTGGGTTCAAATCCTGACTCCATCCTTCACTAGTCATGTGACCCTATGCAAGTTAATTAATTCTCCAAGTCTCAATTTCTCCATCTGTAAAATGAGAATAATATCTACCTGTATAGAGTTGATGTGAGGACTAAATGACATGTCGTGGCATGCTTAGTATTATACTACATATGAGTGAGCATCTAATAAACATGATTATTATCTATTCTTTCATCCTGTTAACGGCTCAAGTTTAGCTTTACAAATAAATAAAACCCTTCTATCTTTACACAGGAACTTGAACCACACTTCGCCTCTCCTGCCTAACTGATTTACAAAAACTCACTGGGGGCTTTACACTCTACCTTTTTCAGTTTCAATTTGCCCTTGTGAAACCTATATTTACTTTCCTTACTCTCTTCCAGCTTTCTGCTGAGAGAACAGGCAGCCCCTCCAGTCCTGCTTACCTAGGATTCTACCCTCAAATTTCTAGTATCACTAGTTTCTTCTCATTCATTCCTTCATCCATCCAATCACGCAACAATCTTTGAATGAGTACCTCTGACTTGCCAGTCCTGGTTAGGAGCTGGAAATCAAAAACAGAAGAGACTGCATTCAAGGGTTAACTACAGAAGGGACAGAAGAGACATATTTGAGAGACCTTGAGAAGCCAACATCAACAGAACTTGAGGACTGATGGATATGGCAGATCAGGGGTGAAGGTCCTTTAATTTCTCCCCAACTTCTTCTAGAAATTTTTCTATGAATATGCTTTTTTTAGTACGCAAATGCTTATGTCTGCATATTCTCCTCTACTAAGCTCCACTATAAGGTAGGTTATGTAATATCAGGAATATCAATGTAATGGGGAGAAATTGTTTTTAACTTGTGGAAATTCATACACACATATATTTTCTTGGAAACAAATTTTCCACTAGCTGAAACTGGCAGAAACTGACTTAGGGAAGTTCAAGTACTACACTACACATCTGCTTAATAAGTTGGCTTGGGACCTTCGAAGTCTTTAAGAATAATTCATCATCTTGGGGCCAGCTCCATGGCCTAGCGGTTAAGTTCGCGTGCTCTGCTGCAGCGGCCCAGGGTTCGGATCCTGGGCACGGACATGGTACCGCTTGTCAGGCCACATTGAGGTGGCATCCCACATGCCACAACTAGAAGGACCTGCAACTAAGATATACAACTATGTACGGGAGTGGGTTTGGGGAGATAAAGCAGGAAAAAAAAAAAAAGAAGATTGGCAAGAGTTGTTAGCTCGGGCGCCAATCTTTAAAAAAATTTAAAAAAATGAATAGTTCATCATCTCAAAGTTTTGAGGCCCTTTTAAGAGCCAGGGTTCTACTGATGAAAAATACAAACAGAACATTGTATGTGTTTTACACTGCAAAGGAAAGCAAAGACTATTCTGGGACCACATAGTTGAATCAACAAGTAGCTAAACTTTAATTGCTCTGTGAAAACAAATGTAAAACATTGATAGAGGGTGACTTGTTTATTGCTTCCTTATAAGGCAGATAAGGAAAAGGGTTGGGGGCCCTGAAGCCCAGGAAAGTGGAAGTGAGAAAGTGCACATGAGAAAGGAGACTCTCATAATGGAAGATCAATGGATGGCCTCCAACAACGTGGTGGCAGTCCAGAGCCAAAAAGAAACAGGGTCAGGAGAGGGCCTGTATGTTGTGAGTGGAAAGACTCCAGAAGCAGCAGTATGTATATCCAGGTTTGTTTTCCTTTTCTGCAGTGTAATCACCTCTCCCACCCTGCTAGTTGCCCTGAAATTCAGTAACGTCCATTCAAAACCTCTTGTGTCCATTGGGTGGGGAACATTTAAAGGAAGCGTTAACACCCATGCACAGGGTGCAGGGGAGCAGGAAAGAAGCTCAACAATATGGAAAAGCTTTCTGGAGGCAGCAAAAAATTGCAAGAGATGCCCGGAGCAGTCGTTCAAAGGGAGGAGTGGCCAAGAAAGAACCAGGACATGTGAGCATTCCCTGGGATCCTCAGAAATCTTTGGAAGGGAGAATAGACTTCCTCAGCTCACAAGAGCTGCAGACTCAGATTATTGTTACTTGGATATTAAAGGAAAGAGGTAACTCTAAAACACCAGGGGATCTTGGGGGAACTGGTACACTAGAAAAGTTCTTCCAGAAGGAAATGATAGTGCTCAGTAAGAGAAGGTCACAATGTAATCCACTGCATACTGAACCAACTTCACCAAAAAGCACATAAGCAGCAGCCCTAAAGTACCCAAATCCCAGGACTCCCAAATGCTCTAAAGTGAGTCTCAGAGAGTCTCTCTGGGTCTTTAAACTTCATAAAGGTGTGATTGAAGGATGCTATGAGAAGAATCAGCAGAGCTCAGCAGTCCTTTGTGGGGGTTTCATTTGCTTATTTCCCTTAACAGTGATGTCCCTCAGGGATGTATGATGGTCTCCCATTTCCAGAGAACTCCATTAAAGAATGACAGAATCCCACATGACTGGCAACTCTTTTGCTAAATGTGTTGTAAGATGGGAAATCTCTCACTCCTCTTCATAACCTCCAGTTTGTTTGTTTTTTTTAAAGATTAGCTTACATCTATTGCCAATCTTTTCTTCTCCTTCTCCTCCTCCTCCTTCTCCTCTCCAAAGCCCCCCAGTACATAGTTGTATATTCTAGTTGCAGGTCCTTCTGGTTGTGCTATGTGGGATGCCACCTAGCATGGCCTGATGAGGTGTGCCATGTCCGCACCCAGGATCCGAACCAGCGAAACTCTGGGCTGCAGAAGCAGAGCGTGCGAAATTAACCACTTGACCACAGGGCCAGCCCCCTCCAGTTTGTTAATCACTTACAGTAAAAAAGCTCTTATTATGAAACCAATTATCTCTTGCAGCAATTCTAGCCCAATTCTTCTTCTCTTGGCCCTCCATGGAGATGAAGAGCCACTAGTCAGCATTCTCTCTGTACTTCTTTGTAGTCACGACTAAAGGATTATTAGGTGACCCCTTCTGATTTTCTTACACAGGCTAGACAACATCATTAATATTGCCTCAGAGGACCATTCCTCTAATTCATCCCTTCAGTAATTTCCATTGTTCTAGCCTCTCTGGTTTTCTGCACTTTCTAATTTTAAATTAAAAAGCAAACTGGAAACAATAAGTTTAGGACCAATAAAAAGTGTACTAAGAAGATACATGCCTTCGCTTTTATATCACAGTTGTACCAATGGCAGACTAATTTTTAAACTTTCTTAAAAATGTCATTGTTCACTAATATTCAACTTTGGAAATCTATATCAATTGTATGACTCCGTCGTGTGCTGAAAAACAGGTAAATTTTCAATTCTGTTAGGCAATGTTCTGTTCTATAGAAAACTTTCTGAAACATTTAGTTTAGAAGAAATCCAGTTGTTGGAGGAGTTGCTCAGGGAATCTGCCAAACACAGCTGAAAGTTAACTTCGAAAATAAGCAGAGTTGTTGTCTGTGAAAGCTACCCTTGTTCTCTTTGGGTCACAAAGGACCACCATGTGCCTGATCTAATGACATTTTCCAAGCTCCTTTTACCTGACCCCTCATCAGCCATCCCCGAAGGAATCCTTCTT
The DNA here is from genome assembly GCF_021613505.1 of Equus quagga. Lineage (NCBI taxonomy): Eukaryota > Metazoa > Chordata > Mammalia > Perissodactyla > Equidae > Equus > Equus quagga. Next base: position 100,181,127 of record NC_060273.1, read on the forward strand.
AGGGGTATGCTCCTCCTTCCCTTGTCCAGCCTCACACTCAGGGTCTTCCTCATCCTTCTCCAGCTATTCCTTCTCACTCTCTTTTGCCCTCTCCTCCTCCTCTTCCTAACCTTTAATTCTTAGAGTTTCCCTTACTTGAAGCACTCCCAGCCCCTTCTATGGTTTTAATTACCATGGATAAACCAAGGACTTCCAACATATAATCCCAGTCCAAACCTTTAGGTGAAACCCCATAAAAATCTAACTTACTCATCAGCATCTCCATGCAGACATCTAACAAGCAACCCAACTCTGCATGTCTAAGACTGAATATATGATTCCTCACTGCCCCACTGCTTACCCTACACCTCACAAATCTGCGTGTTGTGCTTCCTTCATTTCCTAGCTCAGGAGTTGCTCTTGCAAGAAATCTAGTACTATCACTGACTCCCTCTCCTTCATCCTCCACATCCAATCACCCACCTTGTTAACTCTACTTCCTGGACTTCTTAAATATATCTGTTTATCTCCATTTTCATTGCTCCTTCCTTTATCCCAGCCACTATATTCTCTTTCCTGGACTTCTGAAAAGCCTCGTAACTGGTCTCCCAGAATTATTCTTATCCTCTCCAATAAATTCTTCACCTTGCAGTCAGGGTGGTACTTTAAAACACAAAGGTCACAATGTCACTCCCTTGCTTAAAATTCTTTAATGAATTTCTATTTAGTATAGAACATCCAAAATCTTTAACATCGCCTGCATGATGTGGTCCTGCCTAATCTGGCCTATGTCCACTTTCTAACATGAGCTCTCACTACCTTCCCTCTTTCTACATTATAGCCATGCTGATCATCTTTCAGTTCCTCAGATGTATCAGGCTCTTTCCCACCTCACAGCCTCTGTATATGTAGCTCCCTCTACCTGAAATGCTTTTCCACCTGTTTCTTGTCTGACTGCCCTCTCTCTGCTTAATGTATTAGCTTACAGAAATGTCTCTTTCTCAGAGAAGCAGCTCTTGATTCCTGCACCGAGTGTGGTGAAGACAGTAGCGACCACTACATATTCCAAGTATTCCCCCACATTTTTCCAACTTTTCTTGCTATAGGATAGGGTTTTGTGACTAGCTTTGGTCCACTGGCTGGGGATGATAGCATCGCTCTCATCTGAAACACTTACAGCTGGGTAGGACTTCTCCATGTTCTCTCATTCACGTAGCTGAAAGCAAAGAACTTCATAATGGTAGAATTACAATACCATATCATGAGTGAGAAATAAACCCTTGTTGGGTTAAGCCGCTGAAACCTGGGCATTGTTCACCAGAACATAATTTAGCCCATCCTAACTAATAGTCTATTAGAGCCTCTTGTTATTCAATCCCATATCATCTTGTACTCTTAGATCCCTGGCACGTAGCACAATGTCTGACATCTAGTAAGCACTGGAAAAATATTTGTTGAATAAGTAAATAAATGGGTAAAATATCAGAGTGTACAGATTGACAATGATTTCCTTTCAAAGAAGTAAAAAAGATTTAAGACAACAAAGTAAAATTCTTTTCTAGGATTCACAGAAGACTGGAGATTTATGGTCACCCGCAATATGACCCTGAGCGCTTTACTCCTCTTCCTGGGGAAGAAAGGAGGAATGACAAAAACACATAAAGTTGAAATTTTCTAAGGGGTTCTCTTTTTAGAAGATACTAGACAGGCAACACAAGAATTAATTCTTCTACCTGCTTTGCACAGAGACCTGGCTAGACTAACATAATGCTGAGAGAGATTTTGTGGGTGAGAAAAAGAAACCTACTAGCTTTCATTTTCAAGTACAGACACAAATATAAAAGATTGTAAGTGAAAGAAATCATCTTTTGCTATTTTTTCATTTATTAAGATATTAGCTTACTAATAAAATATCTTATCTATAATCTTAATAAAATAATAAATAATAGAAACAATCTTTTTTTGTCTTGAATTTAGTTCTATAAAGCATTATCTCAGTTTATTTAAAGTTGGATAAGCTTAGTTGTTTCATTTTTAAAAATAAGTATTTCTAAGCGTGAAGACACAGAGGCGCAGCCTCCTCTCCATGTGGGAGGCCACCCACCAAATGTTCAGGTGGCCAGAGGCCTGGCTGTACACTACCTCACTGTGGCTCCATCCAGCCCTCAGAGAAGCACCAGGAAATTGCAGGAGCAGCTCCATGAAGGCAAAAAACGTAAAATTAAGATGACAAAATGACAGCTAATGTCAGTCAGTCAGGACCCAGAAAACATAATTAGGAGAATTAATATGAAGAAAAACGTGTCAATTACAAGCCACATCAGCCTGAAAGGACACCACATCAAAGGTTGCCGTGCCCGCATTAACTACTCATATAGTGGGTTCCATCAATGCTCAGAGACAAGAGAGACTGGAGCCAGTTCCTCAGGCAGCCCCCAGAAATGTTGGGGCTTTGGATGCATGACCCAACTCTTTCCCTCCCCAGGAAGAAGCAGAGATGGGGGGGGGGGGAGTGCATTACCTGTTTGCTCTGTGCTGTGCCAGGGGCAAGGGCTGTGGCAACTAATTGCATGCTAGACCAAACCACCATCTCTGTTCTCACTAGCCCCAAGCAGCTAGATTAACTGGGTTCCATCAGTGCTCCAAGACTGACAAGATGAAAGCCAGTCCTCTGGGCAGCCACTGGAAAAGTTGGGGCATTGGATGCACAGTACAACTCTTTCCTTCCCCAGGAAGAAGCTGGGGGTTTCCTTGTGGTCATATAGCACTGCACCAGGGGTATGGATTCTAGCAAGAGGGTATCTCTCAAATTTCCCTACCAGCTTCAATGTGTCTGGTTTGTATTTGCCCAGGGTACAGAAGCCTCTCAACTAGCTTCTGGATTTCTCACAAAGGGAATTTGTCCATGAATTTGTGTGTTGTGGGGAGAAAGGAGCATCCACACTTCCTATTCTGCCATTTTGTTAGCATCACTCCTCTCCCTTGTTCTTTTGGTCCTAGAGGTTGGAACAGCTCCACTGTCAATAGCTCTAGATTATTGCATTATCCCTTATGGTTTTCCTATCCTCTGCCACATCTTGTAAATATACCCTTTAAAAATCTCTCCTTAATTATGCTAATGTGAACATGCCATCTATTTCAAGCTGAAACCCTGACTGATAAACCACCTAATGAACATCTTTTTTCCAGCTCACAAAAGATAAGGGGTTTCTTGCCAAAAGTCTGCTTGGGAGTTCAATACTTAAGGATCTAATAGCAGGATCCAAGAAGACTTGGCAAGTTTAAGACAAAATATCCATCAATTTTATTAGTTTCTCAGACTACTCGCTCGCCGTTGGTCTGCTTGCATTTCTATAGGTGTGTGTGCAAGAATAGCAGCCTCATAAGTAAGCTACTCACTCCATTTTATAGATCAGAGAAAGAAAGCTTGGAATGAAAACTTGCTTGTTACTTAATGGTTAGGAAGTGGCAAGGCTAAGATATGAACCCAGATCCATCTTACTTAAGTCCAAATTCAAAACCACTGTCCCACGGTTCCCCTATAAATATTCTCCACGAAAAGAGATAACAATAAATTAATAATAAATGCAACACAAAATCTATACAAGACTCATGACAACTTAATGAACAACATATAACACAACCTGAAAAAATGCGGAGATGTACAGTCCTTCTCTACCTCAGGAGAAGGATTCATTTCCGAAAAATCTCTCATAGGCAAATTCTCATAAGCCAACAGATGTAATTAATGCTGAAATTAATTGCACAAAATTGTTTCAATAGTAACAAACATACATAAGATATTCAATGTTTACATAATTGCATTTGACTGCCAAAAACCTTCTAGCAGGAAAATAAAGATAACAGAGGTCAATAAAAAGAACGCAAATAGTGAAAGTCAGCCACCAGTACTTTGGGAGAAAAACTTAACATAGCAGGTGCCATATACGTCTGTGAAGAAAACCAGAGGGAATCTCTCATTTAGGGAAGCTCAGATCTATGTACGCACAACATCCAAATTGTTCTTCATAAAAATAAAGAAGTATCTCAAAAGCAACAATTGGATTATTATGTAAAATACCTCATAAAGTTGAATTCTCAAAACCTAAATAGGCATATCTCTAAGTATGCCTGAACCAGATTACTAAGTGATAAAATTCGTTATTATAAAAATAGAAACTTCTCCAAATCATAATCTAAAAACTCAATGAGATTTCCAATCAAAATCTCCATTCTAATACATATATTTTGGTGAGGAAATAGGCAAGTTGTTTATAAAGTTCAACCGGTGAAGCAAATGTGCAGGAACAGCCAAGGGATTTTTGAAAAGAAAAATGGTGGGAGTAAGACATGACTCATTCTACCAAATATCAAAATATACTATTAACCTACAGTAATTGAAACTGCGATATTGGCATAGCAACAAATAATAAAACTGAGACCATATATGGAACTCACTCTATAAAATAGGTGAGATGGCATTTCAAATCAATGGCAAAAAACATTAATTATTAAATATATAATGTTGAGGCAGTTTGTTATACATTTGGGAAAATCAATTGTGTTGGATCCTTGGTTCACTAAGTAATTATTGTGTAACATTAGCACTTGGAAGGCCATTTTTCTTTTATTTCTCTTAAAAATTTCAATTGAAAAGTCTTTTGTCATGGGGGCTGACCTGGTGGTGTAATAGGTAGGTTTGCACTCTCTGCTTCGGCAGCCTGGGGTTCACAGGTTTGGATCCCGCGCTTGGACCTAGCACCACTAGTCAGGCCATGCTGTGGTGGCATCTCACATAAGATAGAGGAAGACTAGCACACATGTTAGCTCAGCAATAATCTTCCTCAAGCAAAAAGAGGAAGATTGGCAACAGATGTTAGCTCACAGCCAATCTTCCTCACATAAAAAAAAAATCTTTTATCATAAAGAAAAATAGAATAAACATTCACATGTTGACCACTCAGATTTTTTTCACTATTCTTGGCCTTTTGCATTTCCATATTCAGGGTTTAATTCCTCCTGACATCAAATGCACTCTGTCTTTTCCAACACCGACCAGTTCTCCAGTTCTCCAGACACCAACTGGGTGTCTAAGAATTCAATTCTATTTTAACACTAACTACCTAGAGTTAACATCAGACCCCACAGGTTTAAGGGCTCAGTCCCAGAAGACTGCCTCCACTCCAGATGCCAGTCACAGGTACTTGGTCCCCAGGTTACCCACACTTCTGTCTGACTTGACTACAAATTCGGAGGTTCTCACAATCCCCTCCTCAGATTTGAATAATTCACTAGAATGATACATAAAACTTAGGAAAGCATTTTACTTACTACTGGTTTATTATAAAGGATACAACTCAGGAATAGCCAAATGGAAGAGATACATAATGCGATGTATGGTCTAGGCAAGGAGGGGAGGCGGGCATGGAGATTCCATGTCTTCTCTAGGTATGCCACCCTTCCAGCACCTCATTTCACCAACCCAAAGTTCTCAGAACCCAATTACTCGGAGGTTTTTATGGAGGTTCTATTACATAGGCAAGATTGATTAAATCATTGGCAGTTGGGGACTGAAGTCAATTTCCAACTCTTCTCCTCTCCCCAGAGGTCCAGGCATGGGGTTGTAAGTTCCAACACTCTAACAACATGGCTGGTTCCTCTGGCAACCAGACCCCATCCTGAAGCTCTCTAGGGGCTCATCAAGAGTCACCTCATTAATATAAACTAAGATATAATTGAAAGTGGCTTATTAAGAATGCTCCTATCACTCCTATACATAGGAAATTCCAAGGGTTTTAGAAGCTCTGTGCCAAGAACCAAAGACAAAGACCAAATTTATATATTTTTATTTTACCCTGTCATATATATTTTAAAATCAGTTTATTTTCCATTTTTAAAAACCTGCTGATATTTTTATTATGATTTCATTTACTTATAGATAAATTTGAGGACAACTGATATCTTTATAACATTGAGTCTCCCAGTAGACAAACATTGCATATCCTTCCACTTATTTAGGTCATATTTAATTTCCCTCAATAATGTTTCACAGTATTCCACGTAGAGGTATGGCTCATATTTCATTAAATTTATTCCTGAGTATTTGATTTTTATACCATTATAAATTTTATATTTTGAACTTTTATTTTATATTTCATCACTAAGTCACTAAGTTTGTTGAGTCTTAATTGCTAATTAAATTTCTCAAAAAGATATAAGATTATGTAAGTTTTCTATTTCTTCCAAGTTGTCTTTTTAATTTGTGTTTTTCTAGGAAGTAATGTAAATTTTTATACTAATTAGCATCATTTTTATATCTTCTCATGATCTTTTTAATGTTTATAGGATCTGAGGTGATGTTCTCTTTTTTCATTCATTATATTGGTTGCGTATAACTTTCTTAGGTTTTCTTGATAATTCTTGCCAAGTTTTTATCCACTTTAATAATCATTTCAAAATGTAAACTTGGTTTTGTCAATCAGATTTAACAAGCTTTTGATTTTCTATGTCCTCTCTCTGTTTCTCTCATTTTTTTAGGTATGTCTTTTCCTGCATGGCTAATAATTTTTATCGTGTAAACAATATTGTTCATTAAAAACTAGATATAACTTGAGAGTCTGGATTATATTGTCTTCTTTCAAAAAGATTTCTTCTGCTTCTGGCAGCAGCTAGGCCGGGAATAGAGAGTCCTAATCAAGTCAGGAGTTAAGATGATTCGAAACTGGGCTTCAGTCACTGTGAGAGATGGTCTAGTTTCATGTCACCCTTTACTACAGGTGAACCCTTCAGGAGCACATCCAAAATTCTGGAGTGTTCACCAAGGCTGCTTCTCCTTGGCAGTCACCACAGTTACAGCTTTTCTTCCTCAGGAACTTGATTGTCAAAAGCTCCATTGAGGTTCTGAGCCCTTCAGCGGCCACTTCTTCCTCTTCCTTCTTCCTCTTCTGCATCTTGGCTCAGCAAATTCTCACTGTCTTGTGGCTCAGATGCATTCAAACAATTTTTTTAAAATATATATTCTAATTTTTCTGTTTCTCCTAAATAGGAAGGAAATTTTTGTTATCTAAAATAAGCCAGCAGTCATTGCCAAACTCTGAACTCCCCTTCCCTATTGTTCAATGGTAGTTTTTCCATTTCTTAAGTTTTTAAGGCTAGCTAATTGCCTATTACATTTTTCTTTTCTCTGTTCTCTAAAATAACAGTTCTCAAAATTATTTGAGTTCCATTAATTTTCTCTTTTCTGATTTATTGATTCCCACTTTAATTTTTTTTCACATCTTTTCTTCTGATTTCCCAACCTATTTTTTTTTTCAAATTTCTTGAGGTGAATGCTTAATTTATTTTCATTCTTTCTTGCTTAGTAAGAGTTTACAGCTACAAATTCTCTGAACCCACTGGTAGCCTTCCCTATGAGTTTCTACATGTAATGTTATAATTATAACTATATTCCTTATATTGTAATATTATTTTAATTTTCTCTTCTCAGTCAGTAATCTCTTAGGTTTCTGAAATTTTCAACTGGTTAGGAGGGTTTTTTGTTTGTTCGTTTCTATTTTTATCATTAGTTTCTACTTTTATTATGTTGCAATCGGAGAGTAAGGTCCAACAATTTCTGCTTTTTAAAAAATATATTAAGGGGCTGGCCCCATGGCTGAGTGGTTAAATTTGCACGCTCTGCTTCCGTGGCCCAGGGTTTTGCCAGTTCAGATCCTGGGTGCAGACATGGTACCGTTCATTAGGCCACATTGAGGTGGCATCCCACGTGCCACAACTAGAAGGACCTACAACTAAAATATACAGCTATGTACTGGGGGGTTTGGGGAGAAAAAGCAGAAAAAAAAAAAGATTGGCAACAGTTGTTAGCTCAGGTGCCAATCTTTAAAAATATATATATATATACATATATAAAGACTTTCTGTGTGACCCAGCAAAATCTGCAGAGTAGGCCAGCATGCTGAAGAGCCAAGGAAGAGCTGCACTTCAAGTCTGAAGGCAGTCTGCTGGCAGAATTTCCTTTTCAGTGGGAGGATGTTTGTCTTTTCCCTATTAAGACCTTCAACTGATTGGATGAGGTTCACCCACATTATGGAGGGTAACCTGGTTTACTCAAAGCCCACTGATTTAAATGTTAATCTCATCTCAGAACTTTATAGAAACATCTAAAATAATGTTTAACAAAATATCTGGGTACCATGGCCAAGCTGAGACATAAAATTAACCATCACAGGCATATTTCAAAAAAATCTAAAAGACATAGTGTTCTTTTGGGCCTGTAGTTTTCAAACTTTACCATGGATAATCTAGAAAAGTGTGTTAAATGCATATTCCCAGGCCAAGAACTTCTATTAGTGTCAGCTACCATTATGAAGTTATGTTTTGGTGTTGAGGTGGATACCAGGAATCAGAATTTTATCTCCTCAGATGTTTCTCATTCAGGTGATTTAATGATGAATTTGTGAGAAACGGCTCCAGGATCTCCTAAGTGTCTTCAAAGGGGCCTCAGAACATCCCTGGTGATGGAGGGAAGCCCACGAGAAACCTCTATATTTCCGCAATATTTTCATACAGGTAAACCTAGGTTAAAACAAATATGAAGGTTAGACTTGAAAAAGTAAAGAAGTCATGAAAGGATAATATACAATAAGATAGAAAGGAAACATGGAAAAGCAGTTCTACTACTTTATCGCAAGATAGAAAGGACTTGAGTAATTCATATATAAGAGTATCTCCAGATTTTTATTTTAGAATCTTCTGGAAAAAATACATTCTTCTCAGCCAGTCTCCCACTTTGAGGCTCAGTCCAATACTGACGGCTCTGGAGTCCCACCATAACCCGGAGAACTGAATGCTTGGTGTGCTCCACAGATCTTCCTACAGGACTGAAGGACTGATGCTCTGGAAAGTACTGTGGCTGCAAGTTCTCAACTGTCACCTCACTCCAGAAATTGTTTCAGCTGAAAATATCTCCTTACCCCAGGCCACACCTCCTTCCTGGGGGCAGTCTGTATCCAGTGACTGGTCAATACAGAAACATAAACGTCAAGCCCCTTTGCTGCAATGTGGAATAACATCCCAGTTTCAGAACGTCCCATGAAGTGAGCTGAGAATGTCCTTGAGATTGCCTTATAGCCCAACTTCCTCTGACCAATCCTGCTTCCTTCTATTCCCTTCCCTTCCCCCAGGTGTTGAGCCTGAGTATTCCCTAAGAAATCACGTACATACCAATATTCATCTCAGCTGGGCATGGGTGAGGAACCAAATTTGTAATAGAAGAGAAAGGCTCTGAGGCCGTTAATCCTTTCTTTCCAAAACAGAATCATATTCCTAGGCTTCCATAGTTAACTAGCTCCTCCCACTGAATCAGAATTTTCCTTCCTGCAGTTGCACATAAAGTAGTCTCTGTGGCCCCATTGAAGAGACCAGGTGACAGAATACCATGCAGATGCTTTGTTCTGATTTGCACCAAGTACAAGTTTTATTCCTGGGGTAATAAAGCTATAGGAAGACCCACTCTACTTCCTTCCCAACCTGCATGTCATGCTGTGCAACATTTTTCCCGCGATGGATGGGTAAGGGTGAGATGATTGCAAATATTAGACCTTGCTCAGAAAGATACATTTCTTAGCACATTGGGGAACCAAACAGCCTTAGAGGCGTGTGTTCTGCTCTAATAACTAAGATGAAAGCCCTTATCCTAGCTATTGATATGACCTTATTACTTCTCATTTAGATAGCTGCAGGGAGCAAAGGGGCTTTAAAAGTCTGAGAAAATGGAAATAATCCTACTTTACTGCCAATGACACCCAGATAGCCATTAAAAATGCAGTTGTCAGATAAACGAAGTTGCATTGGAGTTGTCCTATTTCAGAATAAGCAGGACGGCAGGAGGTACTTCTTAAATCTCTTTTCTGGAAATCTGTCTTATCAGCTTTCAATGACATTGGATTTGTGCATTTATCTGGAAATCAGAGGTGATTTTTGTCAACCCCTTATTGTAGTCACATTCAATTAAAAACCTGAAGGAGCCCTCTTATCAGGCCCCAGCATTCACCCGCAACATCGCTAAATATACTTCCCTCGGAAACAGGATTTCTATTTTCTTTTTCATTGACTACAGAAGTTACTCCAGCTTAAATTCAGCTCTGCTTGCCAACTAACTTCTCAAAATGAAAGATAAGGTTTTTGTTTAGCAGGATGCATTGCCGGCCTCCACCAAAGTAAACTTAACAGCTCATGATTATACTCTACACAAACTCCAGAAAAATTGAGATTCAGTTAATGATTTGTTGAAATAAATTAGTTTTTTTAATTAGAGCATTTAAATCTTAGCCCTTAGGAAAGCCCATCAACCCAATTAATAAAAATCATTAATGAGAGTATCTGTTTGTCCTATCACTTGGGAAACGTACCTGATATTTGCAGTGTCAATAATCAAACAATAATCAAAATATTTTCCATATTTTCAAGGAAAGCCACTGTTAATGGCACATTTGGGGGGCTTTCTCTACCTTACAACTTCTAAAATCTTGGTTAAGCTTCTAAATACTCAACACTAAAAAAGATAGCATCCATATTTATATTCATTACATATTCACATGTAAGTAGAGCCCTTTTTCTTTTAAAGATACCCACCTGATCCAGTATATTTAAATCAGGAGCACAGAGGCCACAAGTTATATTTCCCTGCAAGATTTTGATTAGTTAATCTTAGAATTCACAAAATGTATAGAGTCTCAAAGTATGGAAAAGTCATGGAAATCTTATTGTCCAGCTTTCATTTAACATACAAAGACATGGGGATCCAGCAAGGTCTCATTTGGGATATACTCAAAGGACAGGAGAAGCTTTAAAGCCAAATGTACCTGGGTTCAAACCCTTCATTTACTACTCAATTTGAGCAAGTTTCTCAAAATCCCTCAGCCTCAGTTTCCTCATCTATAAAATGGGACTAATAAAAGTTAACTTGGAAGTCATTTTAAGATGAATATAAATATTAAACATCAAACCTGGCACAGGCTCTCCATTAGTTATGGTAGCAGTCATTATTACACGTGCCCAGTAACTTAGTGGGATCTGTAAAGTAGCCATGAAAAATAAGTATCAAATTAGACGAAAAACAAGATATTTTTAAAGGATCCAAGGCTGAGAAAACACTAGACAAACCGTAATGACTCTGGCCCAGGATAGTAACTTGAAGAGTAGGAGGAGAAATGTCTCTTTCAGCTGATACAAAAAGCTTAAGAGATAAGGCCTAAAACGTGTGTGTTTTCTGAGTATAAGAAGCAGAGTACAGTGACTTCCACCACTCTATGTCCACATACATTCTCTAGCCTGCTGGGTCTCCTTTGGGAGCTCATTTCCCTCCAGTGCTATGTATCATGTTTATCATTAGCCATATTTATCATTAAACATAATATTAACCAGGATTAAAATGTTAGAGAAGAATTTGGATAACATATAGTGTGATATACTCAGGCCCTGAACCTAATCATTTTTCAGCCTATTCATCCTCATTTACATCCAGTACTTTATCACTGATCCTAATGGAAATTTTACAGAGCCATTAAAATCATGGAAGAACTGAATGTATTTTGAACTTAGTTGCAAAAGTGCTAATAAATGAATCAATACATTACAAAACATAAGGAAAGAAGATTGTAACACTCTAGAATAAAAGATTTTTTAACAAAGACTTTTTCTCTCTTATCTGTAAAAGTTGTTTTAAATGGAGAATACTACAGTCAATTAAACATTTAGATCACACCAGGTGCCCAATATTCTAGAGAATATATCAAACGGAAGGATAAGCATGGTTCTCATCTATAAATGTTTACAATCTAGTGGGAGATATGACTAATGCACATAAAACCATTATTGAACTAGGAAACTCAGCAGGAAATCAGTGTGAGCTAAAGGAATTAACACAATAAAAACACTTTTCATGGCTCTTTTACGTACGTAATCTCAGTTAAGATACATAAGGACCCTGTGAGAAGGGTCGTATTATCTCCACTTGAAGGGATGAACTGAAACTCGAAAGCACTGAAGACTGTGACTCTAGCCCAAGTACACCCAGCTCAGATGGAGCAACATGTAGTAAACACAAGGCTTTCCTATCCAGTATCCATTCTCCACTTTTTCTCTTTAAAACCAAGAATTTGTGCATAGATGGACCTATGGGAAAGCTAGTCCCACTCAAGGTCCAGGGTAGACTTATTGGCTTTATGATAATCCACCCTTGCTGATGACTGGATTAGGATCAGACTCTTCACCCAATTCTGTCCAGTGCTGGGATGTCTTCCGAGGGCCTCCTGAAAAAGAGTTTGTAACTCCTAAGACAGAATTTAAAAATACATGGTCTCCCTCTTCCCCTGGTTATTGTTGTATCTGAATGCTATGTGTAGGAATACTATAGCCATTTTGCTGCTGGCCTGAGGATAAAGCTAACACAATGGCAGAAGAATAGAGGGATGGCAGGATCCAGGTTCTTGATGACATCTTTGAGGAGCTAACAACCACCTCTGGAGCCCTTCTCGCTTCTGGAATGAGGAATTTTGTGAGATGAGGAATTACTACATTGGTAATCCAATTAAGAGTTTTGGTGTGTAACAGTTTTTATTTTAACTTGCGGCCAAAAGCATCCTAAATGTACCCAGAAACACAGAACCAGAATTCAAATGCAGACCTTCAGATTTCGGGTACCATTTGTATTTCCACTGTGCAATGTTATTCTTCCTCTTCCTTGGAAGAAACAGGACTCTCACTGGTGGGTCAGGATTGAGAGCTTATTTTCAAGCAGAGGAGGGATGATGCCCATGATATGGAGGACCCTAAGGACTGAGAATGAGTTGGGAGATGAGCCACACACTATAATGCTCTGCTCCCATGACCAACTGAGCATTACCTTTGTCCTAAATTTGATATTCTGAATAAGAGACAATATCATGTGCTCCAAAATTCTGTTTGTTGCCAACACCAGAATGTTTCAGTTTTTCTTACTCCTCCTCCCCTTCCTCCTCCACGCTCAGGCTGGACAGATCGTGTTCCTGATCTGCCAAACTAAGGTCCTGGGCTAGTTCATCAACCAGTCATTGATCTCACAAGTATTCCTTCAAACCCATTCCTCATGTTCAACACTAGGATGACTACCATTGGTGATTACAGAAGGTATGAGAACATTGTCTATATCCTTGGGGAGACCATAAGGTGGTCAAGACACAAAATGACAATGATAATGATAATAATAGCTATCATTTATTGGTGCACTTTTAGTGCTGGATACTGTACCCGGTGTTTTACCTACACTTCTCCCCAGTGCACACTTGGGTAAGTGGTAAGTATTAGAAGAGTACACATAAGCACTTCATAAAATGGCTCTTCATATTGTTGCCACAGGGATTTAGACAAAAATAATCAACATCTATTCCCAAAAATAAGTATTGCATAAGCATACTGGGATGATGAGGGATTCATTCCTTCATTTCCCCAAATATTCTGTAATGTTTTAATATTGTTTTTTAAACTAAAAATGCATGAATCTGATTTATTGTATGAGTAAGTAGCTAAATTTCTCTGAGTCTATCTCATTTGAAAAATGATGACTCTTAACTACTAGATATATGTAAGGACAATTTTAAATGATAATGTGCATGCAAAGAGCCTAAATAAGAATAGTTAATTCTTAACATTAATTCCCTTTTCCTTTCATGATAAAGACTATATTTCATTATTTTGCTAGAATAATGCAAGTATTAGATTTAGATAATCCAATCTCACCAATTCCTGATGGAAAGCATTAGCATAGATGAAAGGAAAATGAACTATTTCTCTATTCATTGCAATAGTTTAAGCCATGAAGCATATCAGAGGGAAATACTCCATGACACAAAGGGTTTTTTGATCATAAATGATAGTTCAGTTTTTTAAATTTCCCCTCATGTCAGAGGTAATTTCTCTCACCCAAGCAAAGCCGTTAAATCATCAACACCAACAATAAAAAATACGTACACTGAAAAACCATGTAAACATCTCAGTGGTGCAGTAAAAGCACTTGACAAAATTCAACACTCATTAGTGGTAAAAAAATTTCTCAGAAAACTAATAGAAGGGAACTACCTCAATCTAATAATGACTATCTAAAAAAACTACAGCTAATATCATATTTATTGGTGAAAAACAGACTTTCCCTAAGAGCAGGAAGAAGATGATGATGTCTGCTCTCACCACTTCTATTTAACATTTTATTAGAATCTCTAGTCCGTGCAATAAGTGAAGAAAAAAGAAGACATATAGATCAGAATGAAAGAAGTAAAACTGTCTTTATTCACAGACGATATATTGTCTACATAGAAAACCCTAACCAGTCTTCCAAAGAGATCTATTATGCAAGTTAGCAAGGTCACTGAATACTGGGTGAATTCATGAAAGCCAATTATATTTCTATATATTAGCAAAAATTGATTAAGAAAGGAAGTTTTTAAAATAGTATTAATATACTCAACATCAAAAAACAAGAAATATTGGGGGATAAATTTAACAAAATGTGTCCAAGATCTGTACCCTGAAAACCGAAGACTTCTATAAGAAAATTGAAAAGACTTATATAAATGGAGAGATCTGTTATGTTCATGAATTGGAAGATTCAATGTTGTTAAAGTATCAATTCTCCACAAATTGATCCACAGATCCAATATCCCAATCAATGTGCCAGGAGGCTGTTTCTGTAGATATTGTTGATTCTAAAATGTATATGAAAATGTAAAGGACTTAGAATAGCCAGAATAATTTTGAAAAAAAAAAAGGAAGAAAGTTGGAGAACTTACACTATCTGAGTTATGAAAATGCTCCATCAATTCAGACAGTTTGGCATAGGGAAGGATTTTACATATAAATCAACAGAACAGAGTGCAGAAGTAGACTTAGACATGTTTGAGCAATTGATTTGACCAAGATGAAAAGGTAACTCAATGCCAAAGGTATGCTGTAACAATTGGATGTGCCAAAAAAAAAATAAAAAATAAAAATAAAGAGCTTTGATCTTACCTCCCACTCATTGATCTGTTTCCAAAACAAACTCATTTTAAGAACCATCTCCAATCACTTAAACCTGATTCTTACATAGTTTAAACAGAAAGACCTTGCTTTCTTTTTTCTTTTTTTGGGATTTTTAACTAGGCTTTACTTACTTGACATTTAATGTCTTTTTACGTACATTCTCTCCTGTTGCTTTTTTTCAAAATGCACATAAAATGAAGTCCAGGCAATACAATTGATTAACCAGCTATTTTCACAAGTTACTACAATGCTGAAGGATATGACTTCTTAGGTTCGGTCTTTCCCCTACGTGGAGAGAGGGTGAAGCAGACACACAGACATTCTCTCTCTAACTCACAGACTTGCCCACGTGGCCCTCAGGAGAGCAGAGGTACACTTGCGACACCTTTCTGTGGTGTCCAGCAGTCACCCTCAGAGCGGTAGTTTTGCTGACAACCAGAAGCCTCTGTGGTGCTTTTAAAAATGCTCTTCGGAGCCCCACTCAGACTTGCTGAATCAGACTCTTCTGCTGGCTTCAGGAATTGCATTGGAAACAAGCTTTTCCAAGGGATTCTCTTATTCAATAAAGTTTGAAAACCAATAGAAGGTTGGGTATATTAACCTGTGATTACACTAAATGATCTGATTTTAAATATTTTTATAACAAACATAAAATCATATTAACATAAAGCAGAGACTGGAGAGTGGGTACTCTATTGGTATGACTAACATAAAAGGTTCATTCATATGTGGGACGGGCAATGTTCAGACATGGAAGATTCTTGTACACCAGGCTCCAGAGTTTGGACTTTATTTTGTAGGTCAGTGGTTCTCAAATTTAAGCACGAATCAGAATCGCCTGGAGGACTTGTTAAAATACAGGTTACTGAATCCCACTCCCAGAGTTTCTGATTTAATAGGTGTGGGGGTAGGCCAGATAATTTGTCTTTCTAACAAGTTCCCAGGTGATGCTGAATCTGCTGGTCTAGGGACCCACTCTGAGGACCCCTGAGAGGCTTAAAGATGTTAAGAGTGAGTATGACATAATCAAATTTACATTAACAGTAACAACAAGAAAAGTCTGGTGCAGTGATTCTCAACTTTGGCTGAACATTACAATCACCTAGGCCAGGGGTCCCCAGATCACTTACCAGAAGCTCCTGGGGGCTGGAGACTCAGGCATCAGTATTTCTTTTTTTAATTTTTATTTTTTTCGGATGTGCATCATATTTCAAATTCTGTGTACATTACATCATGTTCACCACCCGAACACTAATTATAGTGCATCCCCTCACATGTGACCCTAATCACCCCTTTTGCCCTCCCCACTCCCCCCTTCCCCAATGGTAACCACCAGTCCAATCTCCAATGCTATGTGTTTTTTTGTGTGTGTGTGTCGTTTTTATCTTCTACTTATGAGTGAGATCATATGGTATTTGACTTTCTCCCTCTGACTTATTTCACTCAGCATAATACCCTCAAGGTCCATCCATGTTGTCACAAATGGCCGGATTTTATCATTTCTTATGGCTGAGTAGTAGTCCATCGTGTATAAATACCACATCTTCTTTATCCATTCGTCCCTTGATGGGCACCTAGGTTGCTTCCACGTCTTGGCTATTGTGTATAATGCCACAATGAACATAGGGGTGCAAGCATCTTTACGTCTTTGTGTTTTCAAGTTCTTTGGATAAATACCCAGCAGTGAAATAGCTGGATCATATGGTAGATCTATCCTTAATTTTCTGAGGATACTCCAAACTGCTTTCCACAGTGGCTGCACCAGTTTGCACTGCCACCAGCAGTGAACAAGGGTGATTTCCATAGGTATCCAAGTATGAGCACCACTGCTTGGTGATCTGTGACAAAGGTGCTGGAGAAAGTGGGCCTGGTAGGTGAGAGGCCAGTTGAGACAGTGCTTTTTAAATCTAGTTGCCCAGAACTCAAAGATAGACAAGTGGGCAGGACTCCAGTCCCACTACCATGATTATAATAAAGCAATTGATGAATAAATGAAAAGCAATAGGATATACTGGAGTATATCAGGAAGCCATTTGGTTTAAAACTACTTTGGCCTGACCCTGTTTTTCCAAAACAGCCTGACATAGCCTGTTGAGCATGCATTGTACATCTGCTTTAAACATTTACAATATCCCAAAGACAAGAAGGATGCCCTTAAAGATAGGGATATAGCTCCCCCCAGCCCCGCCAATATTGGCATTTTTTTAAGGATAAGCATCTCATCCTGAAAACTGAGGATTAATTACTGACCTGATGTGCTTATCTTGTGACCACTGACCTGCTGTGCAAGCTAAGCATCTCATGACAGTAGTAAAAAATATATTCCTGTCATAGGTGATGTATGCTCTTTGTTCCAAGATGGTATATAACCCCTCTGTCCACCCCACTTCTCTGGTGTGCTTCCTTCCTTGGGGAAGGAAGCCCCTGGGCTAGAGTCATCAGACCTGGCTAATATAATAAACTCACCCCAATTTTGATTTATAGATTGATTATGGATTATTTGCATCAACACAGTTATACTTTCATCTTTTCAAATATTCATGTAAAGGGAAAAGAAAAGGTTTGTTACTCTAAAATAAAATAATTTGATGACCACTGAGCCAAGAGCTTATTGAAATGTTTGGCCAGGATATTGTCAGGAGCAGTCAAGAATGGCTAGACACTGGCTCACGGTTGCTGAGATTTTGTCTTCTGAAATGTCAAACATCAAACAGTAATCACCAAGTGAGAAACTCTGTGTGACATGAGGGGCTTGGGCAGGTGATTGCTGAGGTCCTGCGCAGACATTGTACTTTGTTATGATTCCCTAGGGGTCGTAAGAGCAAATGGAATTGAGTCATAACTGTTGGGAAGGGAGAGGTTAGAGCTCTCATGTCTACAACTGTGATCATTCATCCAGCGGATGAGTTTAGATGTTGTTATAGGGGCATTTTCAGGGTAAATTCCCCCCATGGAAACTGAAATCCTTCTTGTGCCATGACCATGGCAATTTTTCCTTCTCATGAGATAAGAGAAGATTAATTCTGTTAGTGTTGTTCATTGTTCCTCAGCAAACTACGCCAAAGGTCACACAAAACATTTTTATGAAGGATAATTACATATTTATATTAAGGAAAACAAATAACAAATAAGGATAATAAGGATATTGGTGGCTTGCCCTAGGGCAGTGGCCTTCAAACTTGAAAATGCGTACTTGCTGGGGGTCTACCAAGTTTTCGCAAGAGAACAAAAGACTGTTGGTTTGGAGGGAATCAATTCCACACTCTTCTCTTTCTTTAAAAATGGATCAGCTGAGAATGTCGTTGCAATGGACACATCATGCTGATTCTCCTTTGTCTCACTCCCCACTCCCCAGCTACCCCTCTCCTCTTTAAAATAGATAAATGTACCTCTCACTTACCCCCAATCCTACTATGGTGCATTGCTCCAGGGTTTAAAAAGCTCCAGAATGCCTAAGGACATCACTCTTCCATGCCTCACAATTATCACTCCTATCTGAGAGTCCCTAGAGATCAAAGCAACCAGTACCTTGACACAGAAGATTGCAGATCCCAGAGCCTTATTTCATCAGAGCACTAGCCCATGGCAAGACTCCTGCTTTAAGAGCCTGTATATTTCAGAATTAGAATTTAAAAGGGAGATAGTTGTCCCTGGGATGTGTATTTAAAAAGTGTGTTTGATCTCTCTGTTTGCAGACAACATGATTTTATACATAAGAAACTCTGAAGAATCAATTGGAAAACTATTAGAAATAATTAACAACTACAGCAAAGTTGCAGGGTACAAAATCAACTTAGAAAAATCACCTGCATTTCTATAGTCTAATGACAAACTAACAGAAAGAGAACTCAAGAATACAATCCCATTTACAATCGCAACAAAAAGAATAAACTATCTAGGAATAAATTTAACCAAGAAGGTGAAAGACCTATACACTGAAAACTAAGACATTATTGAAAGAAATCAATGATGATGTAAAGAAATGGAAAGATATTCCATGAACATGGCTTGGAAGAATAAACATAGTTAAAATGTCCATATTACCTAAAGCCATCTACAGATTCAATGCAATCCCATTCGGAATCCCAGTGACATTCTTCAGAGAAATAGAACAAAGAATCCTAAAATTCATATGGGGCAACAAAAGAGAGCAAATAGCTAAAGCAATCCTGAGAAGAAAGAACAAAGCTGGAGTCATCACAATCCTTGCCTTCAAAATATACTACAAAGCTATAGTAATCAGGGGGCCAGCCCAGTGGCACAGCGGTTAAGTTCGCACTTTCCGCTTCTCAGCGGCCCGGGGTTCACCAGTTTGGATTCCGGGTGCAGACATGGCACTGCTCGGCAAAAGTCATGCTGTCATAGGCATCCCACGTATAAAGTAGAGGAAGATGGGCATGGATGTTAGCTCAGGGCCAGTCTCCCTCAGCAACAAGAGGATGATTGGCAGTAGTTAGCTCAGGGCTAAACTTCCTCAAAAAAAAAAAAAAAGCTATAGTAATCAAAACAGCATGGTACTGGTACAAAAACAGACACACAGATCAGTGGAACAGAATTGAAAGCCTAGAAATAAAACCAGACATCTACGGACAGCTAGTCTTCAACAAAGGAGCCAAGAACATACAATGGAGAAAGAAAAGTCTCTTCAATAAATGATTTTGGGAAAACTAGACAACCACATGCAAAAAAATGAAACTGGACCATTATCTTTCGCCATACACAAAAATCAACTCAAAGTGGATTACAGACTTGAAGGTAAGATGTGAAACCTTAAAACTCCTAGAAGAAAACATAGGCAGAACACTCTGACATCAGTCTCAGAAGGATCTTTTCGAATGCCATTTCTACTCAGGCAAGGAAAACAGAAGAAAAAATAAACAAATGGGACTTTATCAGACTAAAGAGCTTCTGCAAGGCAAAGGAAACCATCAACAAAACGAAAAGACAACCCACCAACTGGGAGAAAATATTTGCAAATCATATATCCAACAAGGGGTTAATCTCCAAAATATATAAAGAACTTACACAACTCAACAACAAACAACCACCAACCTGATCAAAAAATTGGGCAGATCTGGATAGACATTTTTCCAAACAAGATACACAGATG
The DNA here is from genome assembly GCF_021613505.1 of Equus quagga. Classification (NCBI taxonomy): domain Eukaryota; kingdom Metazoa; phylum Chordata; class Mammalia; order Perissodactyla; family Equidae; genus Equus; species Equus quagga. The sequence goes on from NC_060273.1 coordinate 100,201,270, forward strand.
GCCAACAGGTACATGAAAAGATGTTCAACATCACTATCATTAGAGAAATGCAAATCAAAACTACAATGAGATATCACTTTATACCTGTTAGAATGGCTATAATTACCAAGACAAAAAATAACAAATGTTGGAGAGGATGTGGAGAAAAGGGAACCCTCATACACTGGTGGGAATGCAAATTAGTGCAGCCACTATGGAAAACAGTATGGGAATTTCTCAAAACATTAAAAATAGAAATACCACACAACCCAGATATCCTACTACTGGGTATTTACCCACTTGAAATCAACAAGTCAAAGAGACTCATGCACCCCTATGTTCACTGCAGCGTTATTCCCAATAGCCAAGATACAAAGCAACACAGGAACACAAGAAGCAACCCAAGTGCCCATCAATTGATGTATGGATAAAGAAGATGTGGTAATACATACAGTGGAATAATACTCAGCCATAAAAAAAGACAAAATCGTCCCATTTGCAACAACATGGATCAACCTTGAGGGTATGATGATATGCAAAATAAGCCGGACAGAGAAAGATAATCACAGCATGATTTCACTCATGTGTGGAAGATAAACAAACACATGCACAAAGAAAACAGATTAGTGGACACCAGAGGGGTAGGGGGTTGGGGGGTGGACATAGGGGTAAAGGGGCACATATATATGGTGACTGACAAGTAATGTACAACTGAAATTTCACATGGTTATAAACTATAATGATCTCAATTTTTTTTAAAGTGTATTTGAATGAAAGATTCCATGCAAATATTTTTACAGAGAAAAAGCCTGATTTGATAGGTTTGACAGTGGAAATTGGCTTTGCACATTGGTTATAATGTAGGTATTTTCCATGTTGAAGGAGCTAAACCTAAAGCTTCAAGGATGTGACAATATATATGTACATACACACATCTATGGGTGAGAAGAAGTAAAAGCATTTTAGTAAACAGTATTGACTTGACCAGTGTTTCAAAATTAATAATATTTGTTTTCCAACTCTTCCTGAATATATCATATTCAGCAGATTCAGTAAAAGTAAAAAATAATGGGTACAATTAGTAATCATTTGGTAAGTTTTGATATACAGTCCAGAAACTGGGAAAGAGCATAGCTTTAATGACTAGATGATAAGTCTACTTGGAAATTGGATGGTTTTTCCATTCCCTAATTTCAACAAAATTCAACAAGGGCCCAATCAAGTTATCAGCTGATATATAATTTAAAACAATTTTTGATAACACATAACTGTGATTCAGATGCACAATTTAGAAGTTCAAAAATTCATTGTCATTGATGTAACAAAACTCCTTCTACATTGTATACCTATTCATATGAGAACATGGTTTTTGGTGCTCATATCTAGAGAACAAAAATGTAAGTAAAAGTGATGCTTAGCCCTATTTTATTCAAGCAATGAGCAATATTTATCCATGGATTCATAAACTAACTGGACATTAGCCCCATTAGTTTTAGTAAAACATAAATTTCCTTAAAATTTTTGCCTTTTGTGTTTTAAAGTCACACCAAAATTTTTAATTATTTATTTTATTTTGACTAATTGTGCAGAAATAATCATTGTTGTGGGAACAATCCAAAGGAAGGTTTTTTTTTTTTTTTTTTCAAAAATCATCTAGAAAAAATATCATGGTAAGGTCAAATTTAGGAAAAACAATTTAATTTCAATTTACATAAATATTTTTGTTGCAAAGACATATGCTAGAGTGATCAATAAAAGAATTCCAAGCATAAAATGTATTACATTGGGATAAAATTCTCTGCAGGAAGTGGAATGGAAATACAAGTCCAAGAATAGAGTGATGTAAAATTTCTGTTAAAGAAAATTCTTATATATCTTGTAAATAGATGATGGAGAGTATCAAATCTTCAAGGCATTTAGATTCTACTGGAAACATTCAAGAGGGTAACATAACAATTATAGTGCACCAGAAATTGTAATTCTTTAAACTTATATTGAAAAATAAAGTTATCCACTTAAAAAGGTTGAGGGGCAGTTACATAATTTTTCAAAATTATTTTAGTGAGTATGTGAGAAAAAAAGATTTGAAGATATTGCCCTAGTAAAAGTTTTTCCCCGTACTTTATTTAGGAAGGGGTGAATTCCTTCGCTTGTGAATAAGACTGCCTTGGATGGTCTTGTCTAATGGGTTTGAGCCAGAGGGAAGGGGAATAGATTTCAACTTTAAACCACCAACCCTGCCTTCTGATGCCCAGAAAATATCACAAAAAGATACCAGGATCCATGATCAGGCGTCCCTGTAGAGGCTCGGCTGCAGGCTGAGACTATTAAAACTTTCCACTGGAGACAGAGGCTGAAAGCAAGGAGGTAATATTTAAGTATTGTTTAGATAGGGCACTTCCTAAGAAATAAATAGATAAAGTTTGTTCTCAATGAGATTTAAAGAACCTGAGCAGTCTGACACAGGGGAAGGGCTTCCCCAAAACTTGGGCAGAATGTATATTGAGAATGCCATTTTTATTTGAAGGTAGAGGTTTTGAAGTCTTCTACTGAACAAGAGATCCTCTGTAAGCGATCTGAAGAACGAATTTAACTCTTCCAAATGTCACAGCAATTTTGAATTCTTAGGAATTTTGAATTTCATACATACATGAAACCTGTGCTTTAAAGAGATTGTCATGTATTACAAGGTCACACAGTATTTTAGTGACAGATGGAAGAAGAGACTCCATTTCCCATCCTCTTGATGTTTCGCTCTTTCTACTGTATGGCCAGAAAGGTTAAGCCAAAAATAGTCTCTCTATTGCTAATTTCCAACATTGCCTAATATTTGACATATTAGGAAATGTTGTTAAGATCACTATAAAAGCAGCTAGCATCGCTTATAAAGCCTGAGGAGAAATAGGCCAGGCTCCTGAGTACATGATATGTTCCTTCACATTATGTGAAGCAGAAAATAACTTCAAAAATACTAGTAAAAAATCCTCTTTCTAATGAATACTGTACCGACGTTGATATAAAAGCTTGGTCTGGTAAAATTTGCCTCTTTCTTTTTCCTGAGATTTGGGAAGCATGTGGATTCCTTTCCTAATCTTGCTACTGTTCAAAGCAGAGAAGAATTTCCCTGTTGTTTTATTGTTGCAGACAGCAAACGTCATTCTCCCACAAGCAAGGAGGAAGAAAATGATACAAGATTCTCTTGTAATTAAATCTGTAGATAACAGTTCGGGAAAAATAAACGCAAACCTTCATCAGAAGATTGAACTGACAGGATGGAAAAAAGTATTCCACCAAGCTACTGATATATCATTTTCTTGAAAACAATTATGATACAGCATATTTGTTCATATTGGTTCAGGCTGTAAATAGAGAGCAGAGTATATATAGATAATTGATTTTCCAGGGTCTGGTTTATGAAAGAGGGGAGGAACTTCCTTAAAATACATGTCCTACAAGGTCTGCATTCAGACACAAATTAGATTTCATCCATACTGTAGAAGAGAAAAGCTTACTGACAGAATAAGTTAGAGAGGAATTGAGTGGCAGACCCGAGTTTTGACAGGAGATTAAAATAAGAGAAGAAACAGGGAAGCCAGAAGGCATTATGAGAGGAGGATGACAGAGCAAAGCACTGGCCAGCTTGACAACTAGAGGTTGTCTGGGTCCTGGTGAAAAAAAGCAGAATAGGCTTAAAGAAGGTTTTTGAGCTACTTTGAATCCCCAAGAGTATTATGATCTCCAGGGAGCATTGAGAGAAGGAGTGATGCTAAATGAAACCCCAGAGGAGGAAGTAGGCAAGCTGCCCTCTTCTCCCAGCAGAACTGGGCACAGCAAAGGAGAAACTGTGAGAAGGAGGGAGCAGCAGGGGCCCAGCACTGGCTGCTTTGTATCTGATTTATGTTTCAAGTATTCACATGTAAAGAGGAAAGAGGAGACTTAACATATCAGCCCACCTTGAACTTCCCTTTGCCTCCAGAAGAGAATCTTGTCATTGAGTCTTCCTGGGTACTATGCCCAAGGGAAGCCTCTGCACCTTGGAATTTAAAATATTGTCAGTGAAGTACTATATCATGAGTCTGATTGTCTTGTGTCTAAATAGTTCTCCAGGTATATGGGAGTCTGCTTTAAAAACTATGGAGGAGGAGCCCTGATGGCCTAGTGGTTAAAGTTCTGCACAATCCACTTTGGCAGGCTGTGTTGGGCTCCTGGGCGCAGAACTACACCACTTGTCTGTCAGTAGCCGTGCTGTGGTGGTGGCTCACATAGAAGAACTAGAAGGACTTAGAACTAGAATATACAACTATGTACTGCGACTTTGAGGAGGAAAAAAAAGAGGAAGATTGGCAACAGATGCTAGCTCAGGGTGAATCTTTCCAAGAAAAAAGAAATATTCTACCAGCAAAGCAGTATGAAAACTTTAAAAAAAAAAAAAAAACTGTGGAGATTATCCCATCAGTAACTTAATATTTAGGACCACAGTGTGGATCCCTGGGGGTGTGTGACCCTTGTAGTCACTGCAGCTCTGGGGCAAGCTTTACTTATTTCATGCTATGGCACTTAGATCTACATTTATAACAAGGGACATTTTCCCTGTTAACAAAGTTGAATGCATCTCACAGACACCATGTTTCCATTCATTGATATTAGGGAATATCCTGGACAGAACTTATAATTACATCCTAGGTCGCTGACTCTAGCTGCTAGCTTCTCCTATAATCAACGTCTATAATTTAAGCTTCTTCCACAATTAGACATTGGAGACCAGGGGCTTAATTAAATCACTCCAGCATTTTATAAAATGAGGTGACCATATTTAACTAATAAAACATAAACAGATTTTTTTAAACACATAAACTTCGAAATTACAAAATAAGAAATACTTAAAATCTTCTGTGTTCTCTCCACACTCTCTCAGGCTCCACAGCTCTTCTTCCCTGAGCTCTGTTGCATGAGCTGGGCCTTGGACACTCTCCAGCTCCTCATGCTCCTTCCCAGCTCTTCATGCTCCGTCCCTCAGGGATCGCTTTAGATCCCATGGCTTCTGAAGGGGGTAGTTTTATATTTACATTTCCTTTGCATAATATCAAACTCTCTCATGGAGACCATGATCTACAGTAGCTGGCATCTCCAGGTACCTCGGGGCTCCCCTCCTCTTGAAACTAGCAAATATTTAAATCTCTCACTGGGATTGCTTAGCAGTTAAATCCATACAGCTATTAGGATAACTAAGTTAAAAAATTAGTTGTAAAACTGAAGTTTCATCTGACTGAGTTGATCCAATAAGACTTGAGTCTACAATATTACCAATGTTTGAGTTTGGTCAAGTCAATGAGACACTAAATCCTTAAATGCCTCCTCCTGAAATACAGAGATGGTATATTTCTCTCTGTCTTACTACATTTTCAAGAGCTATGAAATGACATCACATATACGACCTCCACTAAAGGCCTTTAAAGGATTGTTAACCGAATTGATGGCATTATGCATATGTATACGTAATAAATAACATTTTTGCCAAAATTGAAGAATGAAGGTCCAAGGTCACCCAGCTACTAAGTGCCCAAATCACGTTTTGCCGGAATCATGTTTTGCTCATTTCGCTATTCCAGAATATCCTCAAATCACACATTTAAGGTCATCAGTTGAATGCCATTGATTTCTAAATATATTCGTAGATGGATATTTTTGTTGTACAATTAGGACACTGAGGTTAGTTTTATTAACATTATTTTAGAACCTTAAAATGCCACACCTTAAGTTGTTTTCTCTTTCTCTCCTTTGATAGAACTGAAGTTTACAAAAATAAAATTTGGTTCTATTCATCCTGAGGGATTATATGACCAAATGTTAGCTCTATATGATAAGATAAAAAGGATTCTTCCCTGCCTCATTCTCTTGATGGTATCATCGCTCTCACCTCATGTTTACCACAGATAACACTCAACATCTTTCTGAGAACTCTTTCCTAAGTTCTCCTAGCTGATAATCAGAGCAAAGTCAGGTCTTTGAACATTTAAAATAAACTAAATAGGGAGAAATTGAATGACTGCAGGTACTTGTGCAGGCATATTTCACAATTCCCAAGTTTACTGGGCACAGGGAGGGGGTTGATGAAAAAGGTTGAAAAGGTCTAGATATTCACCAACATGGGTAATTGCCTAAACAGTCAGGGCACAGGAGAAAGAACTGCGCCTGAGGATAACCTGGCTGAAGGTGTAAAACAGTAGTTCTCCGTGGGCTGTGATTTTGCTCACCAGAGGACATTTGGCAATGTCTGGAGGCAGTTTGGGTTAGCACAACTGTGGTGGATGCTACTGGCATCTAATGGCTACAGGTCAAGCATGTTGCTAAACATCCTATAATGCACAGGACAACCTTAACCCCTCAAAAAAGAATTATACGGTCCCAAATGTCAACAGTCTCTAGTCTGAGAAACTCTGTTCTAAAAGAGCCAGTGTACTACGCTTGTCTCTTTACATCCCCTAAATACATTGGAAATGTTTACCTTGTGGGTTCCTCCTTACCAGTGTCAACAAGTAGAACTAAAACCTCCCACAATCCCAAAACTATTTTCATAATGGAAAACTATCTCCATAACTAAAGTTTCCATAATGCCACTATGCTTCTATAATGCCAAAGGTAGGTAGTAGACTATTGGTCACACTCTTTCTTTCCCCAATTCCCTAATACAACCTCTCTCCAATACAACCTAACCCTCATGCCCAGTTGGCATATTTATGTACTGACAACAATAAACGTAAAATAAGCTTCCTTTTTATATATAGAATTCCTGGGAAACTGGTGACAAGACCATGTCTTCACTGCATGACATTCTTCACTGCAGCATCAGTTCAGGGGTTTCCAAGGCCTGGGTATAGGTTGGCGAAGGATGAAGGAAGAAGGGAAGGGAGAATTGATATAATGTCCTGATCCAAAATCCTACCAGCTATGTCAAGGGACCACTTTAAGCCCAGGACAGCTGCCAATGAGAGGACAAATTTGCCATTTCCCACTCTACTCCAACCTACTCAACTCAGAGGTAAACTAGGTTATTCTCGAGCCCTCCAAGGCTTCTAATACATGAGTGCTTGGGGTCCCAATCCAATTCATGATTATTAAGCATTAGCAATGACTGCTCTATAATGAATGCATTCTCTTTAGAAAAGAAGATAGGAAATGAGAAGAAACAATTCATATATTATCTGCAGTCCTCAGTTTTCCAGGATCTCATCTAATCTAATTTTAAGCTTTAAGTGAAACAATAATAATCTTGAGCAGTTTTTAGGGAATAGAAACTTAACTTAGAGTTATGTTCCTCGGTTATGGGAAAAAAAAGGACAAATACCCACTTTATACAATTCTGCTTTGATTAGGAACATAACTGCTGCCATATATCAGATTTTGTCATTCACCAGTCATTAAACTCTTTTATTGGCATCTTATTGCACTACAAATAAAATGTAAATTTCTAAAAGTCTCTACATAATGGTTATTATCTCTCATGCTCCTACTTGCTCCCCATGCTCCGTGTCTCTGACGTCCTTGCTGTTATTCAAGTTTCCTAAGCTCTTTCCTGCCTCAGTACCTTGGTACTTGCTCTTCCTTTAGCCTACACTAGAACATTCTTCCTTAATGTTTTTTAGCTTAACTGATTCCTTCTTATTTCCAGGCCTCAGTTCAATTACCACCTCTTTAGAGAGACTTCCCCAGATCACTTCTTACTCACACACCAATTATTATCACATGACCCTATTTATTTTCCTTCTAAGCACTTACTACAATTATCATTAATCTTTTTAATCAGCTTTGGATTACTTTGCTTTCTGTCTTTCTCCACTAGAACTTTAGCTCCATGAGCACAAGGGTCTTATCTGTACTGTGACTATTGCCCAGAGTCTAACATAATGCCTGGCACATGATAGTAACTCACCATATTTGTTGCATAAACTAAGAAATAAATTCAAGGCCTGCCCCAGTGGCCTAGTGGTTAACTTCGGCACACTCTGCGTCAGCGGCCCGGGTTTGGTTCCCAAGTGCAGACCTATACCACTCATCCATCAGTGGCCATGCTGTGGCAGTGGCTCACATACAAAAAGAGGAAGATTGGAAACAGAGGTTAGCTCAGGGCAAATCTTCCTCAGTAAAAAAAAGAAAGAGAGAGAGAGAGAAAGAGAAAGAAAGGAAGGAAGGAAGGAAGGAAGGAAAAAGAAAAAGAAGAAAAGAAAGATCCATATCAGCAAGACATTCTCCACAAACAGGGATTATTCAAACTATATCCTCCAGAAATTTCAAGTGTAATCACATGGCCGGAGCTGTTTAGATGAGTCAATATACAGAAATAGAGGTATCAGCTCCTCAAGCTCTGAAATGGAGTGGGACATAGAAATTAGCCAACACATTGACATCATTGAATAAGCCACACAAATAACCTGGTTTGCCAGATGAAGGCAGTCAGTCTGTACTCTTCAAGTTGATCTAAGAAACTAACACAGATGGTCCTTTTTCTATATCAGCATAGATTGAACTTGGATGTTTTTTGTAAAAGTGAACATTTTATAAAGCACTCCCACCAAGTTGAGATTACAAAGAAATAAAATTGAAATTATTCTAATGGATCCTGTAAATACTACATCCTGTAGGAAAGTTCCATTATAACAATGTATTAACAAAGGAAGGGCCGGCCTGGTGGCATAGTGGTTAAGTTTGCGTGCTCCACTTCGGTGGCCCAGGATTCACTGGTTCAGATCTTGGGTGCGGACCTACATACTACTCACCAAGCCATGCTGTGGCAGCACCCCACATAGAACTAGAAGGACTTACAACTAGGATATACAACTATGCACTGGGGCTTTGGAGAGAAAAGAAAAAGAAGAAGAGGAAGATTGGCAACAGATGTTAGCTCAGGGCCAATCTTCTTCACCAAAAAAACAAAAGAGCATACCTTAAGAAAAAAAAACAAAGGAAGGTAATTGGGAAAGTCATCAAATGGCCATAGATGTATTTGTTTCTGTATATGTACCAGAATAAAGAATTTCCAAGTTACAACGCTTCAATACAACAGCAGTCTAGATACTGAAAGAAAAGATGCACCAATTATGTGAAAACCTTAAACTGCCATCTGACAAATTTCACTGTGAATAAAAGCTATATTTCCCAGTTATTAGAGAAAAGCACTAAGCAAGGTATAAGTTTGTGGAATTGCAGTATTCACATATATTGAGAGATGAAAAGAAGAATTGACTTGTAAAGAATAATGCTTAAAATATGTTTTTAAAAAGTAACAACAATATGGTCAAACTCCCAAGTGCATAAGGCCTGGGGGCTTAAGTACCTCAATTTATTTCTATCTGGCATTATGGATGTGGGTTTCAGGATGGCCGGTGTTCCACCACAAAATGGTGGGCTTTGCTCACCAGATGCTTCCCGGAAAGAGGGTACAGTCCTTGATCTCGGACCCTAGCATCTTAGTCAAGTATTTCCCCCATAGGAGCTGGCCTGCTAAATTACTGGTGCTTTTCATATTTTTAGTTTTTATGAGGATTTTGTTTCTGAATCTAGATCTTTCTCTTCCTCTTATTCTATATGTTGAGCTCACCTTCATCTGCAATGTTGTATTTGTTTCATAGTATAATCAAATATAACTCTAGAAATCTAGCAATGCAAAAAAGTATATTAAAAGATTTTGCTAATTGTGTTTGTACCACAACCAGCTGAAGAACATCCAAAGAGAAGAATTTTCATATCAGAATCCTCCCCTTTCTCCCTTAATATTTACTAATTTCTTTCTTCTTATTTTAGGGTCCCCCACTCATGACTACTTAAGATAAATCATTGACCTAAAACAATGATAAGCTTTGCTTAAAATATATGTCATATGTGTATGCACAATACCAAGTTTACATCTTAGGACTCAGACCTCTAAGGAGGGGGTGCTCCCTGGCTGGTGCTACTACACCCAAGTGGACATGATGAGGTTGGTTCTTGGAAGGTGGAAATAAAAGCTGGAGACTTGAACCAAATGAACCATCAGGATGAAGGGGCACTGGTGGCAGGAACAGGGAGCAAACTGGACAGAGTGTGTCCCTTCTCCCTATTCCAGCTTTCTAGTGGCTCTCTAATGCCTCCTACAACTGAAAGCTAGCAGGCAAAAGAGTAGGATGTGTTGCAGTGTGCCAGTCCCAGTCTTACAAAGCAGGTGTACACAGGTGGATTTGGAGCTGAGAAACAAGAGCACAGCCCTCTCCCTCTTGATCTCAGGGCTCAGCTGTGTGTTCACTCCGCCTGCAGCTTGGCAGCTGCTTGAGGCTGCTCTGTTGAAGGAATCACCTTGTTTACCTCTGGAAACAGATATGGACTTTTGGTTATTAATGTTGAAACAGAGCACACAAGTCACCCACTAAATCTCCACTAACAGAAGCAATGAGGCTGATGCCAGAGATGAATAAACAAAACCTTGACCATATGAAGGATCTTAACTGAAAAAATATAAATATAAATTGGGCCATAGCTTTCTGAGATTTCAAAACATAACAAAATCAATTCCAATAAGCCATTTTCTCCCAGGATAAATGGTCTGCCTCTCCTCTCTATTCTAAAGTGACTACAGATTTCTCAGTAATTTGAGGACTGATGAACTGGTTGGTAGATTTTCCAAACTCCTTTGTCTTTTCCCCACTGCTACCTTTCTCTCCAGCACTCCCACTAGAAAGAAAATACAGCAGACAGTGAAAGCCCATGCAGCTGTTTTTTCCACTGTTCTCTGAAAAGTTCAGTGGGAAAATACACAGAACCACTAACTACAAACTGTGTGTCCCACCAGCCAAAATCTGTGAAGTCTGGATTAAGATAAGGGGGCATGCAGAGTGCCCAGCCCATGCCTGGACACCGATTTCCTCAAAAATGAGTTTACAGCCATCACATGTGTTGCTACCGATCCTGTGATTGATTGCTGAGATTTAGGGACATGCACAGTGTCCTGAAGAAACTGGGACTGTTCCTATAAAGATCCATTCTGATGACACAGAAAAGCAGAGGAGGTGGGTCTAAAGAAGGAATCCGGTGGCCAGGCCCCTCTCTACCTGCGATGTAGCATCCTAGCCAAGGAAGATGCCACAGGCAAGGCGGGTAAAGGAGGGGCAGGAGTCAGGGCTGCCAAATCACGATTCAGAAAGTCTATTACCTAAAGGACTTCTGAGAAAAAGGAAATAACAGATTTAAGGGGAGAGATTTAAGACAGAAAACCAAAGTGGACTTTTAGGACCATCCAGATCATTCTTCCTCCTCTTTTCCACCAACCCACTCCCTCCCTACACTCTCTACACCAGGCCAGGCAAACTCAGAGATAAATAACAATCAGAAAGGAACCAAGATGGACACAGACATTAAAAATCTGGAAAGAAAGAGAGAGGTGGAAAAAATATAAGCAATGAGCAATTAGAGAACACACTTAAAAGCGGAATTGCCAAAAAGAAACACTAAAAGGGTTCAGAGTAATAGCCATGTATAGCCTCAATGAAATTAAAGAAAGTTTAGTAATTCTTTAAAAAGAGCTCAAAGAAAAGATTCAATGGTTCAAGGAAGAAATTATGAGTTAACATAAATGGATGAAAATCAAGCAGGCAGAATTTGAGAGAGAAATGGAATTAAAAAATAAAAGTATTGCAAAGACACCTGGATCCAACATAAGCATAACTTGTGTTCATTAATCAAGCCAGCAACTAGAACAAATAGAAAAAAGAAAAAGAAATAGTAGCAATAAATAAGCAAAAAGAAAGTATACACAGGTAAGAGGAAATTTTAAGTTTTTAAAAGCTAAATTTAACGAAAGAGAAAATACAAATAATAGAAAGAATAAATAAATAAAACAAAAGCTGCTTCTATAAAAGAAAGTGAAATAGATCAACCCCCGGAGCTCTGATCAATGAAAAAATAACAATTAACAATAGTAGGTATGAAAAGAACGATGTAAAGTATGTCTTTTATATTATAAAAGACATAAAACAACATCATCTGCAATTCTATATTGATGTTTTTGAAAAGCCACAGGAAATGGATGATCTTCTAGCAAAACAGAAGGTGCCAAAAATGATCTAAGAAGAAGTAGAAAATTTGAAGAGTCCAATAAATATAGTAGGTATTGAAAAAGCAATTTTTAAATCTGCATTTTCAAAAGACACTTGCCCCAAGTGGGCTTTGTAGGCATGTTAAAATAAAACAAATAGTTCCTATAATAGTAAAAATGGAAGAAAGGACAGTTATTTATGAAGTTAATGTTACCTTAATACCAATATTGATCAAAGTATGCAAATTTCACTCGTGAATATAGATACAAAAATTCAAAATAAAATATTAGCAAATTAAATCCAGCAGCATATTGAAATAATAATATACCATTACAAAGAAGTATTCTATTAGAAGAATGCAAAGACAGTTCCTGTAGGAAATCCATGACCATAATGCACTACAACATCAAATTAAAGGAGAAAAAATTTTATAAAATCCAATAGTCATTTCAAACAAAAGCCCCAAGTCAAATAGGAATAGAAGGAAACTCCTGAAATAGGAGACAAAGACTATCTACCAAAATCAATACTGACATATCAAACGTGTGTTAGTAATTCTCCTCAGATCAAGAAAGATTTGAATCTACAACTCCACAGGCTATACCAGATGTTGCTATAGCACATGCTAGGGGAAAGACTGAATGACAAACACTGAAACATACATTGAAGACGTTACTTAGCTTTAAGTATATAAAAAGTGTACACACATTTATATCAATAAAGTAAGTCATATAAAGTGAAAAAAATCAGATTATTCCTAGATGTCTCCATAGCAATAATCAGGAAGAAAGTGTAGTGAGGTCTACAAATTTCCAAGGGAAAGAAGGTTTAATTCAAGATGTCCTCTCACAAGATAGACTTCTCAATTTATGCAAGAATTTAGGGATTCCGGCCCCAAAGACTTATTTTTACAAACACACACACACATGCACAAGAAACACGTTTACACAGTGGCACAAACATGCACAGCCATACACTCACATATAAACATGCAAAATAGGCATACAAATACAACATCGCAGACACCATATGCATACACACAGACATGCACGTACACGCACGTCTTAATTTTCCCAAATCCTTTTTCTTAACTATAGGAAGATCGTTTAGGAAAGAAAATCTCATACAGTGAAAAAGTACTTACTGGATTTCAGCAATTCCTTCAGTTTAATTTTATGTCTTTTTTCTCAAAATCAAGTGAAAGTCAAGGGAAGTTTTGATATATTTTATTTGTTAGCATGTGTCATATGATCTCAGCTTTCTAAATTATTTCTGTCTATCACATCTGTATGTATGAATTAAAACACCTGTAGAATAGGGTTCACCAAATATTAAGAATGCTATTTCTAAATGGGCTCTTGAGTGATTCCATCTCCTTTCCCTTTTCTTTGTTACTTGAATTTCTTGTAAAGTTTATATCCTTTTTGCAAAACCAATAAAGGCCATTGTCAGCAAAATAAAAAATAAGAACCAGGAGAAAATGAGAAGAAAAAGAGAAAACATTAGCATTATCACGATGAGTTTCCATTATAATATGTTCAGTGTGTCTGTTAGATGAATCAAAGAAAACACTATAATGGAGTTTCCATTCTGTAAATTTGATTTCACAACAGGAAACATAAGCTGAGACAGCCATTCCAATCACTTAATGGGCATCCCTGTCTTCCTGTTATTCAATAACAGAAATTAGACTGGAGAAGACCTCCCCATCTCCTGTCAATGTTTCCTGTGGGGTATTCTCCTGGGTTCTCTTAGTTCAGTATTAAATGACTCAAGTGTCAGGGTTTCGTCTATTTCCCATTATGGAAGCCAACATTCTCTTGAATCTACAGGGTAACAAATGCACTAAAATGTGAGGAAAGATCATCTGTACCTTGTTATTGAGTTCTAATAGGGTCTTGCCTGAGGATCTTCCAGCCAGGCCACAACTCACTGGATTCTGATTAAGCAACAGTGATACCATAAATTGGACTCATTAATGGATACTTCCAGTAATAAAAAGAAACTCAGAAGACCGTTTTTTAGTATTCATATAGCCTTGGCCAGGCTGCCGTGCTAACCCTATGTAGAAGCTTGTGAAATTATAAACGATCATTCAAGAAAGAGATTCTGCCCTTGCCCCGCCTTACTTGGAAATTGAATTCTAAAGCCTGCTTTCCCTGGATCCCACCTCCATTTTCCACTCATTTGGTTCTCCTTCCTAAGTCACAAACACAAAGCACGCACTTACTCACACATACACACCCCACAGAGGTGGCTGCCTTCCTGAGAAGTACAGTGACCAACAGGGATCCAATGGGAACATGGTCAAGAAAGTAAACATTAAAATCCACAAAGTAAATGAGGAGTACAAAATGGTGACCCCAAAGAGGGCTAAATAAAAGTCTAGAACATGCAAATATTAAGTGAGTCTTTAAGTTTGGATTTTGGATGATTTCTAGTTCTTTTAATTTTGTCAAACTATTTTCCATGTTTTAAGAATAAACGCATTATTTTTGTAAGAACATTAGTTTTTTAAAAGGATTGTTTTCTCTCCTCTCCCTCTCACACTTCTTCCTCACCCTCTTGGAGAGGGTTCCAGTAGTTAATCTCTGTTCCTTTCATTTGAGTGACTCCAGTAGAAAGCAAAATAAACAGCTCTGAAAGGCCAAGAAGCACATGTACCCAGGAGCAAACAGCACATCTAGTAACCGGATCTTGGTGTCTATTACCATTCCCCACTGACAGGAACCAGGATTTCTCGAGAACTGGCTATTCCAGGCCTGGGGTAGAAAAGGTACAGATGAGCCTTGAACCTCATCTTATGCCAGAAAGCAAGGAAGTGCTCAAAAATGAATGAGGGGGCATGTCACAAGAACACAGGCGTCAGCTTGAAAGGGCTACCCCAGGACAAATATGAGACAATTTAAGTACAAAAATAATTAAAGGCATTAATAGATTATAAGCCTTTGGGGGCAAAAATGGGAGTCCATGAGTCTGTAATGATAACAAACAAGGACAGATAGACATAGGGAGAAGGGTGGACACTTGCTTACAGAAGAATGCGAAGTACCGAGTGGTGAACACGTAGTGAATGTTGGAGTTAACAAATCATGATTTTGTAACTATCACAATAAGGATTGCTTCAGGAAAGAATCATAAATGGATGCAAAATCTAGGAGGAAAATTACCTACTTTATAGAGGCAAAATGTACACATAGCAAAATGCACTCATTATTTGTAGGGTTTGATAAGTTTGGGTAAATTTTTACACCTGTGTAAAGATTAAAAACTTTTCCATCTCCTTAAAAATTCCCATGTGCCCCTTCGCAGTCAATGCCTCTCTCCCACCTCTGGCCTCAGACAACCACTGATCTGCTTTCTCTCACTAGGTATTAGTTTTACTTTTTCTAGAATTTCACATAAATGGAACCATACAGTATATATTCTTTTCTGCGTGGATTCCTTCATGGAGCATAATGTTTTTTGAGATTTATTCATTCTGCTGCATGTTGTTCCTTTTTATTACTGAATAGTATTCCATGGTATGGATAGTATTTGTATATGTGGTCATTTGTTGATGCACATTTGGATTGTTTCCAGTGTGGGGCTATTATGAATAAAGCTGCCATATACATTTTTGCACGAGTCTTTGTACGGACATACGCTTTCATTTCTCTTGATTAAATAACTAAGAGCAAAATTTCTAGATCATATGGGAACTGCATGTTTAACTTTATAAGAAACTGCCAGATAGTTTCCAAAGAGGTTGCACCATTTTGCATTTCCACAGTAACATGGGAGAATTACAGTTGCTGTACATCCTCGGGATCGTCAGTCTTTTTTACTTTAGACATTCTAGCGGATGCACAGGGAGTAAAGTTTGATGAGGAACAGGGCATTTGCGTGATCTTAAAATTCCTCACCACAGATTGCTTATTAGGAGCAAGGAAAAATAATAGTATCTCTACAACGGGGAAATCAGGCAACACTCATAAAAATCATCATAAATGAGAGGCTAATGGAAATTGTGTGTCTCTGGATGACATATACTGAGAAGGACACAATATCATTTACATAGCATTCGCATTGGGGGCACGTAAACTAAAACTGGTCATGACAAATCATACGCAAACCCAAAATGGGAAATGTTCTACTGTAGAAAGGGACTGCTTCTTCAAAAATGTCAATGTTATAAAAAGATTGAGGAATTGTTCTGGATTAGGGAAACTAAAAGGATATGACAACTAAATATAATACTTGATCCTTTACTGGATCTTGCAGTGTAGGGGAGAAGTACATACACATGAACAGAAATACTATAAAAGGCCTTACAAAGGGAACTGGCAAAAGTGGACTGTAAGAAGGCAGATTAGGTAAAAGTATCGCGTCACTGCTAAATTTACCGAGGTTGCTCACTGTACCATGATTAAATATGAAAACAGTCTTATTCTTAGGAAATATACACTGAAGCATTTAAAGGTAAACAATTATACTGTATGCAACTTTCAAGTGATTCCAAAAATAACATATGAGAGAGCAAATGATAGAGCAAATAGGTCAAATGGGCCAAAATGTTTATGTTAAGTGAATTGGGTAAAGGTTGTACTGAAAGTCTTCATACTATTTCTCTAAGTTTTGAAGTTTGAAATTATTTCCAAATAAATTCTTTTTAAACAGCTAAGCCAGATTGGATCAAGATGGCACATAACTTGTCTCGTCTCTAAAATCCCTAGCAATTAGGGGAAAAAAATGTGTTTTTTAAAAATCAATAACAGCTATAGGAAAATATAAGTGACATGTGTGGACCAGAAATCCTAAAGAATAATAAGCAGACAAGATAAGATTAGGAATAGAAGTCATGACTCAAAACAAATACATAAACTTTCCACTCCTCCCTGCAAGCACCAAACTTCAGACCTAAGTAATGGTCAACTGGTGTCAAGTTAGATAAAGCACACGAAAGTCAACCTTGAACGCTTACACCTTAGCCTAGGCTCAGAGGAGGAGCCATTTATAAATTCCAGGATTCTCATTGATGGCAGGAATGTGGCTCTGCCCCACTCCGGATAAGGGGTGAAGTTCTTCTGAGGGCCCTGACCCATTTCCAGCCACAGCTATGGGCCCAGAACCATCATGACCAACAGGAAGTAGGACACAGGGCCCAGAAAACCAATAGCCTCTGCTTTCCGAGCAGCACTTTATTTCAGTGTCACCTGCTGTCCAGAGCTGCTCTCCCAAAACCTCTCTGACCCCTAGTCTCTGGTCCTCAGCTCCCTAGACTTACTACCCTGCTTGCTTGTTTCTGACAAAATGATCCCTCAATAACTGACAAACCCCATCTGGCCAAACCTGTCCCATTACCACCTAAGCCGTTTCCTGAAGTCCACATCTTACTCTGGTTCGTTGTTCCCAAGGCTCTTGTCCTTAGCCTCAGGTCTGCTGACCCGCACGCCCTCCTGAACAGTTCCACTCTTTGGTTCTCGGCACGATAAATCACGTCTCTCCCTCACTTCGAGGAGTTATAAATCTTTTGTTAGAAGCTTATAAATATATGATCCTTTTCATTTGTCCTCACAAGCCAACCTTTCTAATTTCCCAGATAGTCTCATTGCTCTTCTCAGAAGTCTTTTCCAGCCAAGGCAAAGTTTTAGAAGCAAGGTGCCAAGGAGTCACTTTTGATTCCATTCCAAAGTGAGCACCTTGGAACCTTTTATAATTATAAATATGGAAAGGCAGAAAGGTCACCTTCCAGATATGTCATTTCATATTAAACAGAAAGGAGAGTATAACCAAGAACATCAAGTAGTGAATTGACCTAATTTTTAGGAGTTTTACATCAGCTTCCAAAAATCATATTGAGATCCAACCAAATCAAACGTACCTGTTTCCATGCCACAGGACACTTAAAACTCTTGTTTTATATACCATTCCACATGCCAAGTCCCCTGGCCTATTTGTTTTTTCATTTCTCTTTCATGAAAGTGTAGCTTCTGAATCTTCGTAGGGGCAGTAATCCAGATTTGTTTGTTCAGTAGAAATCTCATGTTATCACTTCCCCATAGTTCTAATCTGGGTCAGAATTACTGTCGAAAGATCAATCTGGCATCTGTGATGAAGCACTGTCTTACTCACGTGCCAATGTTTCTCTTGAATGACAAGCCCTGAGAAGCATCTCCGAGGTCCTGGACCTCTACTAGGCTATCACCATAGGCCAAATACCTGCTCTACTCAACAGTACGATGCATTTTAAGATGAAATTTGTAAAGCAAAGCAACAAAGATTTAAGAAAGGCATTTCCACCATTGTCTATAATAGTGCATGTGACAAAGCCAGGTTCCAAGAGAATTTGAATTGTGCAATATCAGTAAAACTACATGAGACACTATTTGAAGTCCTTTATTTTTCATTACCGTAATTCCATCCAAAAATATCAACTAAGGTGGGCTTACATGATTTCTCCTTTAATAATTTTTATGAGATAACACATTAAAGGGCTCCAGCTAAGTGCTTTATTTGCAGCACCTCATTGAATCTTCACAACAATACTCTGAGGTAAATACCATTGTCTTCATTTTACAGATGAGGAAACTGAGCCTCAACAGATTAAACAAATTGGCCAGTTCATAAATGACAGTGCAAGGACTTAAAGCCAGGCTGGACTTACCAGTTATCCGTGCTCTAACCACTATTCTGAACTTTCTCCTCTCTTTTTTCATCTCAGCATCTGTTCATGTGTGCCCACAGTCAACAGAGTCAGATTTATTAGGACCTACCTGCCAAGAACCACTCTACTTAAAAATATCTCCAACTGCTCTCTCCTCCACAATATTTTTGAAACGAATTGCCAACGAGTCTGTAAATTAGCTAAGTAGCATTCTTAGGATGGAAGAGCACACATCTGCGGGCTTTGTTGATTCATACTCATTCTAGTTTTACAAGCGCTGCCACTGCTGTGGTGTACTGATAGCTCTTTTATAAGATCTTCATTACTTCATAATTGTTCAGGCACCTACATTAAATTTTTCTTGTGAAGACAGATGGTCTGCACGCTTGTAAGCTCGGAATAATAAAAGGAAATGAGGATGCTATACCAGAGCATCCTCCATCCCCAGTACCAGTAAATCAGTAAATTAAATGTTCCTTTTCTGGAGCATTGTCAGAGTATACCACCTCCATGAGCCAACTTTTTATACAATTCTGCAGGGCAGTAGAAGCCAAGAACAAACGAATAGAATGTTAGTCCATTCTATTAACCAGGAAATGTGTCTACCACAGAAATGCTCTGTGTTACCATTTCTAAAATTAAGCCATTTATATCAATCTGGGGCTTCCTTGGGTCAGGCAGCCAAGCTAGAAGCTAGAACCATTGAAGTTAGAACCATTCTGAGATGGACAGAGGATGGAGAAGGAGGTGATATATACAAGAAAATATTTTTGTATTTCTCTAAATATTCTTGAGTTTTATTCTGAGATACAGTTAAGTTTCTTGGTAGCATTTTGATCCTTTTGATCCTTTCGGATCTTACATTTAAGCTTTGTTTGGCAAAACCAAAGCAACATGTAGTCTAAAGTTAATGTTGCCCTATTACTGGGGCAAGATCCTTCTGAGTATTTGACCCAAAGCGCCATGATTTCTGAGGTTTTCCAGTACGGCTGTTGGGCACAGGCACTATGCCCTGCCCCAGTGTGGACTCCTAATATTGTTCCTTCGGATCTTTAGGTTGGTTCTTTCTTGGCCATGTTAGTTCCCTTATACACATGTGCTGATTAGTACCCTACTGTATACTTAAGGAGAATTTCTACAGAGCTCCAGAGTTTTTTCTCTGTGCATGTTTCTCCTTTCTGTTAGTCTTCCCTGAGAACTTTATCCCTCTCAGCACCCCCTGAACGCATAGTTCCATGTCCCCAACTTAGGAAGACTGCTAGGCTCAGCCTGGTACCTCTCTCTGCACTAAGGGTTGGAAACTCTCTCCAGGCACTAATCTGAGATAACTGTAGGGACCATTTCATTGGTTTCCCATCTCTGAAGGATCACTTTCCTGATGTTTGATGCCTTGAGATCTATTGTTTTATATATTTTGTCCCACTTACTCGTTGTTTCAGGTGGAAATGTAGCCCTTACCCCTTTACTGCTTCAGTTGAAAGTAGACTATCTCATTCTCTCTTAAAATTATTTCCCATGAAAGTCTGAAGTTTACTTGTGTTTTGTGCCTTCCTCACACTTTACATCTATCTAGAAAGTTCTTTCCCACTTTTCCTTATATCCTCAACTCCTACCCTTCAGATTAGACCCAGCTAAATACCACTTCTCCCATGAAGTCATTCCTGTATCCCCCGCCAGAAATAATCTCCCTTTTCTGAACTCTGTTGACAATATTAACCTTCTAATATACCAAAATATGTACATGTTTTCTCTCTCCACAAGACAGTAATCTCCTTCAGAGCAGAAGTCATACCTTATCCATTTTCACTTCCTCAGTAATACCTTCTACTCTACCTTACTAGCTGTTAGTAAATGTTGAATGAATGAATAAAATGGCAAAAAGTGTCACCCCATCATTGAGCACCTAACTCAGATTCACTAGACATACTTTACAAAAAGAGAGACAGACTACAATTTACGTATAGCAGGGAGATCCCAGCCATCATTCACACAGTGAGCACATCCTTGAAGTAAATATAACATGAGGCACGTTATGCCTCTTTTTCCAGTCTCTCCACTCCTGCAAGACTCATCAGCTATGACCTTCATGTTAAAAAGCATCACGTTATGATACGGTCCCTAAAGTAAGCCAAATATTTCTTCAAATGCTTAACTAAACAAGTGGTTGCCTAACTCAATGCTGGAAGAAAAACATGTGGTGTTGGACTGAGAGATGATACATTGACTTCAAACATGGTGCCTTCCTAGGGAATTCTCAACAGTGATTTTGACCTCGTGTTATTTCACCTTTATCACTGATTTTAGAACTTAAAATTGACATAATATGAGACCCTCTTTTAATTTTCTGAAGAATGGAACCATGTGTTACCCATCTTGTATCCTCCATGCATGGAAGAATGTCTGATAAATTATAGGTGATTAATACGTAAGTGTGATTTGGGACTGAACTGGATCTGATTGCAGACTAAGTATTTACTCTATTGCAGGTTGCTGTTGGTAATTATGTCTCTTTCCACCAAGAATTCTGACAAACCTTTGCCCAAAATGAGACATGTATTGATTAATACACAATAGAGTTATTAGTTTGCCACTGCAATTAAGTATCAAGCAGGTAGGTAGTATAGCCTCGAGTTCTCTCCTTCAGTTAGTCCTTATTCTTTTTCTCCTCCTATTTCTTTATAGATTTTAGGTTCCACAGGGGAGTCACTTTCAACTAACATCAATTCTTCGAAAAATTGAACTGAACTAAGCCATTTGCAATCACCTTAGGTTCCAAACTATGTGGTACAGCATATGTTTAAACTTTTCAAATTAACATTACTAACACTATGCTGAGTTGTGTATCATTTACACATAAAAAATCGTCAAAAATCACTAAGTTCAGGCCAACCATCAAAATACAAGGTCTGGTGGCAGTGACGATTATCACTAATTTAGTGGCTTAAAGTAACAGAAATGTACTCTTTTTATTTTGAAAGATTGGCACCTGAGCTAACACCTGTTGTCAATCTTCTTTTCTTTCTTCTTCTTCTTCTTCTCCCAAAGCCCCCCAGTACATGGTTGTATGTTCTATTGTAGGTCCTTCCGGCTCTGCTATGTGGGATGCCGCCTCAGCATGGCCTGATAAGTGGTGCCATGTCTACACCCAGGATCCGAACTGGCAAAACCCTAGGCCACCGAAGCAGAGCACGTGAACTTAACCACTTGGCCATGGAGCTGGCCCCCTAGAAATTTATTCTTATAGGTCTAGAGGCCAGAAGTCTCAAATCTGGCCAAAATTAAGGTGACAGCAGGACTATGCTTCTCTTGGAGGCTTTAGGGGAGAATCCATTCCTTGCCTCTTTCAGCTTATGGTGGCTGCTAGCATTCCTTGGCTTATGGCCACATCTTTCCAATCTTTAAGGCCAGCATCATCAACTTTCTCTCTGCCTTGTCTCCATAATGCCTTCTCCTCTGTGTTTGTGTAGTATCTCTCTCTGCCTCCCTCTTATAAGGATAAGTGATGGCATTTAGGACGTACCCAGATAATCCAGGATAACCTCCCCACCTCAAGATCCTTAACTTGGGGCCAGCTCCGTGGCCGAGTGGTTAAGTTCGCACGCTCAGCTGCGGCGGCCCAGGGTTCGGATCCTGGGCACGGACATGGCACCGCTCATCAGGCCACGTTGAGGTGGCATCCCACATCCCACAACTAGAAGGACCTGCAGCTAAGATATACAACTCTGTACAGGGGGGGTTTGGGGAGATAAAGCAGGAAAAAAAAAAAAGAATGGCAACAGTTGTTAGCCCAGGTGCCAATCTTTAAAAAAAAAAAAAAAGATCCTTAATCACATCTGCGAGGACACCTTTCCCATAGAAGGTAGCATTTACAGAGGCCAGGGGTTAGGACCTAATATCTTTGGGGGACATTATTCAGCCTACCACATCTTCTGTGAAAATGTTTAGATAAATTAAGAATATTCTGGAGGGTTCAAGTAATGGATGCTTGCTAGAATTCAATAGTAGCTAACAATATGTCCATCAAATAGAGAAAAGTTGTTTTTTTCCTGATTTCTGACATATGTCAGGGGGTTAAAAGAACTGATTTCCTTGAAGATACATATATTTCTCATGTTCCCTGAGCAGTCTTGGCTCATGGCCCCACCATGAGGCCACACTCAGCCTTTTGTCATACTCTCAACCAAACAACCAATTTCATTAATGAGTAGCACAAACTTTACTAGACTGAGGCGGGAGGGGAGGGAGTGGTAGAAAAGAGAATTTACAACACACAACAAAATTTCATTTAAAAAAAGTGAAATTTTCACTAAAAAAAAGTTTTGAATTTCATTAAAAAAATTCCTCCTGTAGCCAATATGACCACACTAAAACAATTAAATTTGAAGAAACATTCCTCCTGAGACAATGCTTTCCTCCTCCTTCAGTTCTACTAAACACTTCATCACTCTCCTTTCCTTTATTCTTCTAAAATCCTCTCTATTGCAATAAGTGACTAAATTCTTGCACCAAGCTTGCAAATTTCAGTCATCAAAACAAAATTCCTGCAGTTACCTAAACCTACCACACTCTGAAAGCAATCTGACAAGAAGCTGAAAGTCCCTGAGCGTCCCCCTTGACATCTTACACCCTCGCTCCAATACTGTGTCAGTATGGTCACTCAACCAACACAGCTCTTCCTAGAGAGGGACCTGCTGCTGTGTAAAGGACAAATTTTAATAATAAAATCAGGACAGAATGAATCATTGTTTGTACCTCTCTTCATACTCCTCAATACCTCACCCACCAGAGAAGGTGGAAAAAAGTAAGAACTCCCCACTTCATCGAAAGATGTCAAACAAATGACAAAATTTCACAAAAACTAATTCTTATTTGTTCCTCTCAGAAAACTAACGTCATTATTCTTTTGTTATCATAGTCCCCAGTAAACATTTTTGTGATAAACACATTGTTTTCCATTCAGGCTTTACGAGAGTTAAGAAAAATGTTTTAAATGTGTAAAACCTTTTTTCTGGACATTTGTTCTCACAAGATAGTAGGCTTCCAGGAGTTTTCAAAAGTTCCCCAAATATGCCTGGCAGCATTGTGGAAACAACAGAGTCTTGGAACTATTCCCTAGATCCAATTCTACATCTAATTTATAAGTATCTGGAAAGGGTAATTTTTCCAATCAATAGTTTAGTAGCTAGAAATCCATAAATGAAAAGGTTTTGCCCTTCTCAGTTGTATACAGGTCATTTCCCCCAGCTACCTGACACATACACACTTTTATATAAGAATTAAATTAAATTAGCTGAAATCCCAAAATGTCTTCTAGGCACCAGAGAGGAGACAAAAACGAGTGAGACCATCCTTGCCACCAAGAAGCATTCAGGATAGGAGAGTACAGACGATGTAGCAGTTTACCCAATACTGACAAAAGCACCAGCACATAAGGTCATGGTAACAAATGATTACACAGGAAGCTGTTTTTATCACCTGTTTCAAGATCAAACTGCTCTCCACATAGACTAGAAGACCCCTAGAATCAGGAAGTTAGAGAAAGCAGCCTTGCAGTTTTGGGCCAGATTCTCCAAAACATCTATCTCAGAAATAAGAACAACAATAAAATCTGAGTCCTTTATTGGTTTTCAAACTCATGGGATGGATTGAAAATAGTGCCGTGTTCTCAAAAAAAAGGACACAAAGAGAAGGAGCAGGAGGTAGAGAAAGAAAAACAAAGAGGAAGAGGAGGAAGAAAAGCAGAGAGCCATAAAAGGATTATAACCCTCAGAAAGAGAGAGCTGTTAGAAACGTTGTATGTATACACATTTATAAGCCCAAATTCTGCACTAAAAGCAACCAAGTTCAGCTGGAACTCCTCCTTAGAATCCACTCAGAAGTATCAGAGGATCAAGAGCCACAAGCGCCAGAAGGAAATGCACCCCCAATGCCAGGCTGACAGGAGCTCAAATGAAGGGGGAGCAGAGGCAACACGCACCCCAAGTTCATAACATGGCAGAAGACAAAGCAGCGTCTGTGTTTTCTGAAACACACCAACCAATGGCTCTTTGGTTTGGTCTTTTCAGAAGACGTTAGCCTTTCCGAGTCTCAGTTTCTCATCTCTAAAATCAGGAAACTAATAATATCTACCTAACTTCGTTGTGAGAATTCAGTGACGAATTCTGGTTTGGTCTAGTCTTTTAGTAAACTGTGTATGAGGTCACGAATAAAACAACTCAAGACGATTATAAAATTATAAAAACTGAAGGCTACTTTGCAGAATTTCAGCTGTGGCTGAGTCTTTCTTAACCTCCATTCTAAATGCTAAGAGTCTGGTTCTAACAAGGGAACCCCTTTCAAGTTGTAATCTCCTGTCCTGGGGATTCTGGGGTCCCCATATGGTACAAGCCTCAAGATAGAAAGAATGAGGTCAGCAGCCTCAGGGAAGGGGGGGCAGGTGGGTCATAAACAGCCTGTGAATATTTCTGACAATCTCTAAAAATGAAAACGCCTTTGGCTTTTCGCTCGTGTGTTCCAGAAGCTGAGCCTCTGAACAAGGACAGGGCACTCATCACGGCTGATGGCTTTCAGGAGCAGAGCATCGTGAAATGATTTCTATTCTTACGGAGAAAAATCGGATGCTTCCTAACATCGAGTCTGCATCCGGGCGCACAAAGGGTGCTGCACAGCTCTGCTATTTGCTGGCCTGCAGAGAAGGGCATTGGCGAAGACAAAAGGTATTTTCCCTCCTGCAGTAGAGAGAAGCCCATCTGTTATCCTGCCGCGGCGCAGTGCCGGGGAAATCCTTCATGAACAAGGAGCCTCCTGCCAGAGTTCCCTGGAAACACTCCCTAGACGATGCCGCCCACGCGCAGGAGCGCACGATTCTTCCCAGCCTGCCTTTTTGTATTTTTCCTTTTTATTGCTCCGCAGAGCTAGGCAGAGAACAGCGCCTGTGATTTAAAGCTAGCGGGAGGGTCTGCCTTCAAAGCTGTCAGAAATTTTTATTATCATTTTAGCCCTAGAACAGCACTGACTGTCTCAGTTCAGAGACACATAAGGAAGGATGGTATCTTGTAGACAAGCTAATGGGAAGTGGAAGCTAGCGAAAGCTGTCTGTCTCCATGCTTAAGCAGAGACCCTCCAAAGATCACTGAGAAACGTGATGTGAATAGAAACAGGCCCCTGGGGCTGATGGCTAGGGTGTTGCCACAGCCGCCTGTCCTACTGATGGCCAGGTTTCACAGAACTGGAGCAGAAATGACAGCTCTGGGTACTGGGGGCGGAAAGGACTTCTCCTCCCTCAGACCCTAGAAGGGAGGAGGAGGGGGACCCAGGCATGCTCAGAGCCTGGTGCACCCTGTGCATAGATTCAATGCTGAGCCATCAGAGCGGGGAGAAATGGGTAAACTGCCCTCTAGTTTGGGCCACCCGAGGCACATTTAGCCTTCACAGGAGGCAGGCATGAGCGCCTGTAGTCTGTCTTTGGAATGCCTCTGTGCAAAATACCTACTAGCTTCTCTACTCCTTGGCTTTGGGAATACAGAAACCTAATGATCCACCCACGTGTGAGGCTCTACTCTCCTTGTGCTTGTCTTTGAGAGCTAATTCCGATTTTCCCTCACCTGATTTGCGCTCTTGGGAACCTTGGAGAGCTTTCTGAAATAAATTAAATGAGCCTCAGTTTTGCCTTCTCAGATTCGACTATGAGTCTGTGCCCATCAGTGCTGCCTCCACAGCTGAGGCCAATATCTGACGCTTCTCTGTAGAAGTGACACTGTCCCAGCCAGTGCACCTGGTAACCTTGTGGGACACTGAGCACGTGAGCCAGGAGGATGCTGGCGGGTCCTCCTCTGGCGCTAGAAGTCATTGGCTTGTGTCCTGAGTCATGAGTCACACAGTGCTTTGTTCTTCCTTGACTTTGCTGCAAATGCTGTTAATGATCCAGGCAGGGGAAAGCCCTGAGCTCAGTTATTTTCAACAGGGAAGCAAGCATAGGGCAGCAGCACCACCGTTCTCAGATTTGCAGAACTGCAGGAGAGAAAGAGAAAGAAAACCTCAGGGGTAAAAGATAGTCCTTTTATTAGTAAGTAAATGAAGCCTTCTCCCACTTCCCTCTGAACTGCAGAAAGAAATGTCATGGGGCTCACTTTATAACTGCCGCACAAAACAAGAGAAGGACAGTTTTACTCATTATCAGTTGAATCTAATCAATGCAAGCAACCAATCAGGATATTCTAGTGATAAAACTACAGAAAGATGCTCAGCCCTTTGGTTTTGTGGTTTTTTTGAGGAAGAGTAGCTCTCAGCTAATATCCGCCATAAAACATCCACTGCAAATCCTCCTCTTTTTTGCTGAGGAAGACTGGCCCTGAGCTAACATCTGTGCCCATTTTCCACTACTTTGTATGTA
This sequence comes from Equus quagga, assembly GCF_021613505.1. Classification (NCBI taxonomy): domain Eukaryota; kingdom Metazoa; phylum Chordata; class Mammalia; order Perissodactyla; family Equidae; genus Equus; species Equus quagga. The sequence goes on from NC_060273.1 coordinate 100,228,349, forward strand.
GGATACCTGCCACAGCATGGCTTGGTGAGGGGTGTGTAGATCTGCCCCCGGGATCCAAAGCGGCGAACCCCAGGCCGCTAAAGTGGAGCACATAAACCTAACCTCTATACCACCAGGTCAGCCCCCAGCCTTTTGTTTTTGAGCATTTCAATTATCTACAAAGATCAGAATAGCTGTACAATGGACAGATCTTCACTTTAGTTGATTCTATGTAGACAGTCTTTTATGCTACTGAAGGAAAGTGCTCTGAGAAAAGAACAGAATTCATTCTTTTACAAAAATTATAATTTCAGGTCCATCACTGAAAACACTATATATTTTTGTATGAGTAGCCAAGCCAATCGCCAGATTACAGTGGTCTTTGGTATATGATATATTACCTTTTCAAAACTGAAAGAAAGTCTTTGCATTGAAAAATCTAAAGAACAGTGTTTCTGTCACAGTGTAGACCAGATTGAGAAAGTGCCGCCAAAGTGACAAATCCATAAAACCACCAGTCAGAGGTGTTCCTCCAAGTCTGTGGAGAAGCATAATTGATGACTGGCTCCCTAGGAAATAAAAACAACAACAAAGAGCAAGTGCTATGTGGGAGAGAAATGTCCCTTCTGAAACACATAATGAGTAGGAGGACATACTGGTGAAACATTTGTAAGAGATTAAGAAGAAATTTCCTAGTCCAAAGAAACGTCTAACATGATACCATTAAGAGGATATTATGGATTCTCCCACGTTGCTTTCTCTGGCATGGAAAGAAATCGTACTTTCCAAATTTTGACGAGCCCCATTCAAATTTTTATTGTTTGAATTATCCATGTGTTCCAAGTGAGGAAATTAGACAATCGTGGACGTGAACACAAGAAGGTATTTGCAGATCACCTAGCCTAACCCACTCATTTTACAGGAAGGAAGAGAGGCCCAGAGAAGTGAGGAGACTAACCCAAACCATCAGAGCAGTTAATAGCAGGCCCAAGACTAGAAGACCAGGGCTCCCATCCCAACAGCAATCTCAGTCACATTTCAGGCTTCCTCTGGAGACCGTCTTACCTCCTTCCCCATGCCTGCTCTGCCTCCCACATCAAGCTGAGGGCACCAGCATGGAGAACATCCCTCCTTTGTCTATCTAAACTGTTTATCCTTCAGCGGCCACCTCAAGCGTCCCCTGCCTATTACAGCTTAGTGCAATCTCTCTCTCCCTTGAAGTAAGAGTAATTATTTCTCTCTTTCATATTTAGCTTTTATTCTGCACTCTCCTGTGATCTCTCCAATATGGTCATTAGCTAAAGATTTGACCTTTTTGCTACTGTACGTACGAATTGACCTTTTTATTTGACTGCAGTTTTATTCCTGTCTCCCCCTCTAAACTATAAGCTCCTTGAGAGTGGAAAATATTTGTATCTCTCCATCCCAATACCTAACACAGTGTCCTAGCAACAATACTTGTTAAATATATACAGTATCGTTATTTAATGCTTGCTTGTCATGGGGTATATGCATTCTCTCTCCTGACTCCCAAGCCGATTTCCAGTTCTTTGAATTGAAGACTATTAGTTTTCTTTATACCCCACAATTTTGGGGGTATATGAGGGGGAGATGGGGTGAAAAGTCAGGAGGAATTGTCAGATGCATATTTTATACCTCAGATTCTTTTGCAAGAGTCTGCACCACGCCATGTGCATGGAGAGATTTTGTCCACCAGGTGGCTCTGGAAAGGAACATGGCAGCCACAGACCCGGGTGAGTGAGGCGTCTCCTTCAGGTGAGTGGCTGTCCATTCCTCAGCCATGCAGCAGGCAGACGGCAATCACCGAAGGAGTAAAGCAGAGCAGAAGTCTTGGGTGTAGGTGATTCCTCATTCCCTCATCCCAGCTGTCATGATGTTTCAGCAAACACAAAGGGGCAATCTTCTGCAGGAGGAAGGTTGGGGAACGGGGCTGCTTTAGTAATATTTCCAGAGTAATTTATCTTCAGGTTTACTCATAATGTTATTGTCCTATAGTTCGTTGTGGTTCAAAAGAGTCATAAAAGGGCAATACAAGTATGTGCCCTCATTTATGGAGCTTTCCCTGTGGTAGACACCTTGCTGAGAACCTTACATATTTTAGCTCATTTAATACACCTACCAGCTCTTGGTTGAGCATTATTTCATCTGTTGTACACTAGCAGAAATTGAGGCATGACGACACTAGGTGCCTTGTCTGAGATGACACTTCTAGTAAATGGTGGAGAAGTCCTTAACTGCTGCACTTGCTAGGCTGAAATCTCCACGAGAGCAGAGACCATGTCTCCATTGTTTCCAGCTGTACACACTCCCCCCAGTAGACACGCACACACACAGAGCATAGTTCTTGGCACATAGTAGATGTTCAATTAATATTTGTTGAAGGAATGAGTGAATAAATGAAAGGAAAAAAGGTGGTCTCAAGATTAAAAATACTAAGACCATAAATAAATAAATCTTTCACTGGCCAACCTTCCATTTTGCATTTGACAATAAATTCTCAGCTTCCATATTGCTATTACTTTTAAGTAAATGCATAAAAAAGGTTAGAGTTGACCTGGATTTTTCCCAGCCATAGTCAGACATTACTAAAGGAACCAAAAATTAGCCAAAGTTCCAAATCTCTCCCTACCAGGAAGCATGGACCCTGGGGATTAAGGGTGCACAAAAATCGGATTTTTTGAGGAAAATACTAGAGTTACAGTACTAGGATAAATCTCAGTGTCATCTAGCACACCTCCTAGCTTCAAGCACAGAAATACCTAAATCAGCCGATACAAAACCTTCATTCCAAGGAAGAGCAACTCTATACAAGAAGGTCAGAAAGATAAGCCTCTTATTATGATTTCACTTCTCACAAAATTGGAAGAGACCCTCAGGGATCAACAGCTATTCATTTATTCATCAAATATTTGGAGCTATGAATACTTTTTCCCGTGGATACAAAAGTTAGGCGCCTTTTTTTAATAGCTGAAAGCTTCAGTTGTGAAGTGAGAAAGGTCTGTGATAAAGAGATCCTATGTTCTTCCTATCTTAAAAGTTTGGAAGCTATTTTAATAGTATTTACAGTATATATTCTTGCTAAAGTTAGCCAGAGTCGGTGTCTCTCACTAAAGAGCGTTAATGATTGCTCACTGTAGCTCTCCACAGTGGGAACCCCGTGTGTTGTGGATATAGAGTGCACTCTAGGTCTGGTGAATTCAATTTACCTCTAAATGTTCCCTTAAGAAACCACATTACTCTTGTGTAACTACCTAGAATTTCACTATTACTTTCACTGAAATCGCTCTGAGAATGAGTTACAATTCTTCCCTGGAAATGACTGATAAACAGTTAAAAATTTGGTGGCCTAGCACTGGAGATAGCTAGCCCTGGTGGTCTAGTGGTTAAGGTTCGAGGCTCTTACCACTGCAGCATGAGTTCGTTTCTCCATCTGTCGGTTGTTATACTGTGGCGGCTGCACGTTGCTGTGATGCTGAAAACTGTGCCACTGTTGGCAGGAGAGGGGATGGTGTAAATAGTCCAAGCAGGGTTCCACTCAACTGGAAGTCAGAATTGACTCAGTGGCACTAACAACAACAAAGCACTAAAGCTAGCATTAATGAGGTCATCTCATTCACCAAATCCAGGTAGTGAGGGATTCCTATTCAGAAATCTTTCCAGTTTTCAGGCCAATATAAATTAGCCCAAAGTACCTCCCAATCCAAGAAATGGATGTTATCTAAAGGATGTTCTTTTCATGACAATAAACCCTCTTAATTAGTGCTTTGCTCTAAGCTCTCATCTGCCAACACAGGCCTCTCACATTTCTCTCTGGGAGACACCAAGAAGTCTCCCAAGGCTCAAGATTAGGTCCTATTAAGTAGCCCATAAACACTGCTTCAGCTTTTAGTCACTACCACCGTGGCCACCTGGCAGTGCCACCTAATTATGCAAAACCTCTGGTGTCTACAGGGCACTTCCATCACTTCCCATAAGTACACTAAGGTACACAGCTACATAGTGATCTGGACCACGTACTGATTTCTCTGCTTTTACCAACCTCTCTCCTCTTTTCAAAGACACAGATATATATTCATGGGGATGGGGCGGAAACAGAGCTGATGGACAGACTGTGGGTGGTTTTCAAATTCACCCTTAGGAAGAGTTCTCCCCTGGAAGTCAGTCACCTCAGTCCTTCATGCCAGTGCCCTCCCTGCAGTCCGCCTCATCTGTTCTCCGGGCGTGCTCGGACCCAACTAACAGCAGGCATTCTTTTCTGTAAATCTGGGGCCCCAGTGCTCCAAGTTTTCATCGGAATCAATGGCAGGATAAATAGAATTTCAATTCAACCACGTCCCTAACCACAAAGGAAAATTTGATGCCCGAGTTTTGGAAATTTCAATCCCATATGCCAATATAAAAATGTCAGTCTTTGTCAATTTACAGAGAAAAAATAAAATGATTATGAGCAAAGAGAAAGGTTCGTAAGCAAAGAATTAAGTTGATGCAGCCAAGTGAGGTTATGTTTAACAGATGGACACCAGTTTCAAAAAACTCTCTTGAATATGTAATTGGGTTTACTGTTGAGTGATGAGAAATATGATAACTCCTTGTGTCTGAAAGATGTGTCCAATAATATTAATTGAATGAAAGAAAAAGACACCATTGAGAGAAAGAAAGAACATATTCTTTGTTCAATGTGCCATACATAGAGAAGACTTAATAATATCAGGAATAAGAATGTATTTGAGAGCCCTAGTAAATTGTAAATGCCATTCAAACAAAAGGTATTATTATGCAAATGAAAAATCTATGTTACAATACTTTGAAAATTAATTTCTTTCTACATTCAGATTTAATACAGTAAAAAGGAGGTGCCTAAAGAATGTAGATACTTAGGAATAAAATGTAACTGATCCAGGGTTTGTTTTCAGTTCTCTGTGCCTAATCTCACCTTCTTTTTTGTTGAGGAAGATTAGCCCTGAGCTAACATCTGCTGCCAATCCTCCTCATTTTGCTAAGGAAGACTGGCCCTGAGCTAACATCCATGCCCATCTTCCTCTACTTTATATGTGGGATGCCTACCACAGCATGGCTTGCCAAGCAGTGCCATGTCTGCATCTAGGATCTGAACCGGCGAACCCTGGGCCGCCAAAGCAGAATGTATGCACTTACCTGCTGCGCCACCGGGCCAGCCCCTAATCGTACCTATGTTTAGCCCATAGACGACGAAAAGAAGGAAACTCAGGTTTATTTTTCCAAAGTGCCTATCCATAGCATTTCCTCACAGAGTACCACTTCCCTTCTATTTCGTCTTCTTTTTTAAAATCTAGCTCATTCCCGCCATACATTATATAAAGGAAAAATAAAAAGACAAAACAAACTATAATCCTACAAAAACATACCAAAGTCAGTTTTGCTATTCATTCTCACAGCTTTCACAAATTTGTTTCTTTTTTTTTTTTTGCCTATTTTCTTTCTTTCTTTTTTTTCTGGATGTTACTTCAACTCCTCAGCTTCAACAATAGACCTTTAAACTCCAATCTCCTTAGGCTCTGAGAATGCCTTCGGAGTCCTCTGCAGTTAGATGCAATTCTCCCTGGGACACCTGGATTTTCTGCCAGTCATTAATCATAATAATCATTATTACCTTCCAAAAATATGGGCCTCTTTTGATATAAAGTATGTTAAAGGGCAAGAGCAGATTAATTTTTAAAGTAATGGTCTTCCAATTAAAACCACAGTCTCCTATGCTGAAAAGTCACAATGTTGAAAATCGTTCTGTCAAAATAGACCTGGGCTCTAGATACAATTTGTATTTTTAGCTCTGACAAATGTTAATTGAAATCAGCATTAAAAACATCAGTGGATCAATGGACTGGGTGTTTGAAAGCTATCCCATTATAATAGGTATATAAACTAGCAGCCATCTTCAATATCACACCAATTTTAGAAATCATTTTCTTAGTGGACAATTTCTTAGTGGAAATTATAGCGGAATCACAGCATTGAAAGGAAATTTCGTGATTTAATAATTAACCCTTGATTTTATTTTATATTTTTATTTATTCAAAATAATATTTACTTTGATTTAATTTTTAAGTAGATAATGCATTTACATGATGTTATAGTATAAAAATACCCAATGAACTATCTTGTCCCCGCTTCTATCATCTGTCTAGTTCCTTTACACACATATACCAGCCCCTCACAGATAACCACTTTTTATTCTATCAAAGCTGGTTCCCCCAATATCACCAACACAACTGTTGACAAGACAAAGCTCAATTTATTGCTTCATGCAGTAAGAGAGGGCATCATGTTGCAAAGCTTCATAGTGTCTCAGAGTGGGTAAGGTAAGGTCAAAATTTATTGAGAATTGGAAGCTTGGTTTAAGGTTTGTCTTTCAATGCAGGTACTTGACTAGGACTGGGCAGGAATCACAGTACAACAGTCCAGGATTGATGGAACCATCAAGATGAGGGTTTTGATACCAAGGGATTCGAAGAATCTTAAGGCACAAATTGTTGACATTTTCCAATGAAGAGTTGATGGGTCTTTGGCGAAGCTCCTATAATGAACAATCAAGCCATTTGCTTGGGCATAACTGCCCCAGAAGAGGAAAGAAATGGTATTGGAGACAGTGGAAAAGCAAAGTCATGTTAGTGTAGACACAAGGTATGGCTTCCATTCTCAGTGTCCAGGCTGAGCGAGGGAGTAGATGAGTGTGGTTCTCAATTAGCTTCTTGTGTGTCCTTCCAAAGTTTCTCAGTGCAAATAAGATTGAGGATTAATATATATTCTTGTTCCTCTTCCGTTGTCTTAAACAAAAGATTTCACATTATATACATTCTTCTTTTCTTATTTAAGAATATATCTTGGACATCTTTTCCATGTCGATAGTGGAGAGTTTCCTCTTTCTTTCATACAGCAGTATAAGATTCTGTGGTATAGATAAGATGTACCGAAATTTATTTCACCAAGCCCCTATTGGGTTGCTCCCAAACTTCTAATACTAGAAATAATGCAGCAATGAATATCTTTTTACACATGTCATTTCACAATCTGAAGGATAAATTCTCAGAACTGGGATTGGTCTAAAGACAAATGCATTTGTAATTTTGACAGATATTTCGAACTGACCTCCACAGGGCTTGTGCCAATTTACTCTTCTACCAGCCCCCATTTTACAGACTACGAAGAGTGCAGCCTAGAAAGATCAAATCACTTGCTTAGTTCACCCAAACTGTGAAGTCTCCTAAATCCCATCACAGTGCTCCTGTTTACCTGAATCTTTCCAAATATCAAGTTGGCTGGTGCTGACCTCCAGGAATCCAACTGGAAAATCCCTAAAACCTCTTGATAAATGACCGGTTTAGGAAAACCAACCACACTTCCTAATCTGTACTTCCTAACCCAGTTGCAGCAGCTGAGTGGATCCTTTTAGAAGAAAAAGAGGGAAAAAAGAAATGTTTAAGTGGAAGGTGAGAAAAAGAAAAAACTAAAGCAGAAAAGATGCGATAACATAAAAGTCACCTTGTGCTATGAAACAGATTGGCTATATTAGTGTGTGTCTTTAAAAATAGCAACCTCATTAACAAATGCAGCAGTAATTTGCATTTTCAGACATTTAAGAACCTACTTGGTTTAATGTAGTCTTCATCTCTTGCCATCCAAGTTGGTTTTGCCGTCATCCTTTAAACTGTAGCTTACAAAAATTAAAGCTAGTAGATACGTTTTGGAAGCCGTAAAGCCCCACATGCACAGATCATTAACAGGCATATTTGCTTGCTTGATCTGCCTCTCAATCTGGCCTCCTAAACCTGGAGTGCTTTAAACCAGCTCATCAAGAATCAGCTCCGTTGATGATAGCTGGTTTTGCCTAAACGACAAAAAAAACATAAAACACTCAGTCTCCTGCCACATCTGAACATCTTTGCTTATCTGGTTTCTGCTCAAGTCCAAAGCTAAGGGTATGAAGTAAGCATTTCTCCCAGGTCAGAAGGAATTGGAAATAAATGCTGAGTGTTCTACACGAGGGAGTCATTTAGTAAATGCTAGTTGATAAGGTCTGTCTTTAAAACAATTAAAAATAAGCATACATGAGGGCTGGCCCCATGGCATAGCGGTTGAGCCCTGCATACTCCATTTCAGCAGCCCCAGTTTGCAGGTTCAGGTCCCGGGTGGGGACCTACACCACTCCTCAAGCCATGCTGTGGTGGCAACCCACATACAAAATAGAGGACGATTGGCTCAGATGTTAGCTCAGGGCTAATCTTCCTCAGGCAAAAAATGAGGAAGACTGGCAGCAGATGTTAGCTCAGAGTGAATCATCCTCACCAAAAAAAATAATAATAATAATAACCATACAGATTGTTATTAGTAAACATTTAAAAAGAAAATGGAGCACTGTCAGTTGGCAACAACATATATTGGAATCATAGGAAGAAGGAAAATGGAAGGTGAGAGAAGTGACATTCACTGACTGGTCTATGGTTTGCTAGAATCCAAAGGTTCCAGTAGGAATTGAGGCCCCAAATCCATTTGAGCCTCCACCCCACCCCCAATAAGCCCTTTGAACCCTGGGGAGGAGTGACATGCAGGAAGGCATAGAAGCTGGAGAGAGTCTCCACGATTTGACTTGAGGAAGTCATCCCACGGCAGAGGATGGCACGGCAGAGGATGGCATGGCAGCCTCTGGCTGTCTATAGATCAAATACTCAAAAAGAGAGATTGCTTTTTGCAAAGAAAACAACAAGCAACAACCTAAAGCGCTTGAGTTTTACAAGTGAAACCCAAATATCTATAAAACTAACAAAATGTTTTTTAACCTGTAACATGGTAACTGGAAAACAATTCAGAAGGCAATGTCCCTTCTCTCTTCCTTGACCACTACACCATACATACAGTCAAGCTCTAATTTGAGGGCTATGACTTCAATGAGAATTCTGTAGATAATTAAATTGCTCCAAGTTTTAGATCTCCAAAATATCTGGCTACAGTATTATGCATGTTCTAGTTTGGATAATTAATTCATCTAGCTGTGATTCCTCACATTAATGAGCAGATGATGAAGGGAAATGCAAAATTTAACACATATGCAAAAGGTGTTAATTTCTTAAGGTATCAACCAACCAAAGAAAAACAAGTAAGTTGCCTGTACTTTTTGTGTGTCAGCAGAAAGATGTGACTTTGCAGTGGTGAGACTTTTTTATGTGCGGTGGGTGAGTGGAACTTTTCCTATGTGGCCACATAAACTTGCACACTTCACACGAATAGCTTGAAAATCACCTTGCAGAGTTTTGTTCCTTTAAATAGCTAAGTGATGCAGGCAACTCCTTATTATACAAACAGCGGTTTTTAGCTGTGTGGATTACATAAGGTCTCTGTTCTTAGTCTTCTCCTTTGTTTCAGTCATGTCACTGCTTTCAAAAACACCAACAAAAAGCAGATTTCAGAAAAAGAAAGTTTGATCCAAAAATTAATAAAAATAAAAGCTATGTATATATTTACTTACATACGTGCAAATATAAGAGAACCATCCGGAAGAATACACTCCAAACCTCACCGGTGGAGCCCTCTGTTAAAAGAAGTGGAATAATTAGAAAGGGGAGATGCTTTTCATTTTAACTCTATGTACTTCAGCCATTGTTTGAATTTTTAATAAAGTGAGAATTTATGTATTACTAGGAAGAAACGATCCAAAATAAAACATTATTTGATTAAATTCCAGTTGTAAAATAAAGTTCCAGTCTATGCAACAAAATCTAGATCTTTCACTGAACTCCTCTAAGAGTGTAACCACCCAGAAAAACCTTTTTTCGTTTTTCATCCCACGTAGAGATACCACTTGTGTCAAAGGGAAGAATCCAAGAAAGGAGTCTTTTTGAATAAATGTTTCAGCTGCTATAAACATTGGCTGCTTTTGTCACTTGTATTTTCGTGCAGTGAAAGAGGAATATTATCTATCTTAAGTGCTTTCCACTTGTCTCCTCTTTTTACACAGTAGAGGTTCTGTACAATCAATTCCAATCAAGGTTGTTCCCGTGTCCTTTTGGATTCTTTCAAAGAATGTTCTTTTTCAAAGCCAATATCTTTGTGCTATTAACCTTTGAACATCCCCTTGCCAGAGCCACACAGATTGAATTCTGACCACTCACCCCTCAACCTATCACTGCTCTCTGATTGCTGTGCCTGGCTCTTTCCCAAGCTTTTCAAGCAGCTAGCCTGTAGTCAAACACTGGCCGTTCTATACAAACTGTTCCAAGAAAACAAGCCTTTAAAAGCATTTCCCAGTATTTGATCAAGAGGTCCACTTATTCCTCTCCTCCAAGGACAAATTCAATTGAAAAATCCTGTGGGCCATCATCTAATTCAGTTCAGCTGGAATTCATTGAGTCTTGCTATGTTTAAGGCACTCTAATAGCTGTTGTGGCACTTATAATCACAAGATGATGTTCCTGTCCTCACGTAGTTTACACTCTAGCAAAACCAAATCAGCATCCTTCAATGTCATGGTTTACCCTCTATTAGAATGTATACATTCTTAGAATATTTGGGGATTTTTTTCTTCTGTTTAATTGTGGTAAAACATACATGACACAAAATTTACCATTTTAACTTTTTGGTGTGTGTGAGGAAGATTGGCCCTGAGCTAACACAGCATGGCTTGATGAGTGGTGTAGGTCCGCGCTCAGGATCTGAACCCACAAATCCAGGCCGCTGAAGCAGAGTGCACCAAACTTAAGCACAACACCACTGGGCCTGCCCATTTTAACCATTTTTAAGTGTACAATTCAGTGGCATTAAGTAAACTCACAATACTCTGCAACCATCACCACTATCCATTTCCAAAGAGAAACTCCATACCCATTAAACAGTAACCCCCCTCCCCCCTCCCCTCAGCCCCTGATAAACTGTCTCCTACTTTCTGTCTCTATGAATTTATCTATTTCAGGTAGCTCGTATAAGTGGAATCATATACTATTTGTCTTTTTTGTCTGGCTTCTTTCATTTAGCGTAATGTTTTCAAGGTTTATCTGTGTTGTAGCACATATCATAATTTCATTCCTTCTTAAGGCCAAATAAGATTCCATTGTATGTATATGGCACATTTTGTTAATCCATTCATCTGTTGATGGACACTTGAGTTGTTATACTTTTTGTCTGGAGATATTTTATTAAGCAAGTCTTTCTTTTTCAGATTTCTACAAACTCTCTATTTGGTTTGGCTTGAAAGACCCAGATCAGTCTTTTTCAAGTGTCCTCTGTCTCCTGATATGATTACAGTGTTCTATAGAATGACCAGCAAGTCATAGAGAAGTAAAACCATGTGCAGGGTAGGTTTCAGTGTGAACAGGGCACAACGTCTTCTGCTGGTACTGACACCTCCACCTTACACACACACACACACACACACACATGCTATGTATCACTCCCTGGTGAAAGGCATGTCAGGCTTTGTAATTAAAGAAGGAAAGTGTTTTCCATTGGGATAGTACATGAGAAAAAGTTGCAGGGGAGAGTGAAGAGGACGATATGCTGTCTATTTTTCTTCAGCCTCCTGAGTTTGACCCCCCTATTATTGGGAAACTGAGGATTATAATATAGAATATTGCTTAATGATATTTCTGTGAGATTCTCAAAACCAGCAGAGTTGCTTCAAGGCCCAAAGGACACAGGTGTCTCAGAGCTGGGAAGACCCTCTTGCCTCTGAAAATATCCAGCATTATGGGTTTTGAAGATAGGAGCTAATCCCCAAGTACAGACCCAGCTGTCCTCCTGATGGGCAGTGGCATGGGTGGCCTCCTCTCAGCCTCAGCACTTTGTGGGCCAGAGGGAGCTCGAGCAAGAGCAGGAAAGCAGTGCAGATGTGGCATGGTGCCCACAGGTGTCAAACTGCTGTGTGGACTCATGTGAGGCACCTTTTGGGAAATGATTGATAAACACAGACGAGAAATGAGATTCTGCTATTATGTGGTAGGGACTATTATCTGATATTACAATGTCTTTGGTAAAAATAGAACTGTCTCTATGTTTATTCTAATCACAATTGTAGCATTTATCCACCAAATTCTGAGCCTATGTGAATCTGGGTAAATGTTTATAGAGACTTCCTGGGAAAACTCAAGATGCAGCTATTTAACACCAAAGCCTGGAGACTTAACCTCTATGCCAACTGGTTCTGGAACTTTAGCGTGCATCAGAATCTTCAGGAGAGCCCATTAAAACAGATTACTGGGCGTAGACCCTGGGTCTCTGATTTTGTAGCTCTGGGTGGGGCTTGATAATCTACATTTGTCACACGTTTCCAGGTGGTGCTGATGCTGCTGGTGCAGGGGATGCACTTTGAGAACCACACCTTCAACTGCAGTGCCGTGTGGCTACAACAGTGCTCACCCCCATGACGAGACCTATATGCCACCACTCATCATGAGCTACCAAAGAAATCCAGTGCCCAATTATCACTTACTGGTTTTTTAAAAATTGTTATGAAGCAGAGGGTAATAGATAACCCCATAAGCATTATTTGAAAAGGCTTAATCTTTTTAAGGCTATTGAATGCCTCTAAAGTCTTGGGGGAATTTCTCCCTAGTGTTGCCCTGAAAGAAGTACCACCTCACTGAGGGAACCAGGAATTGGGACACACACCATTTGAAAGTAATCGAAACTCAACTTTAGTCTCTCACTATCCTTGGAAAATTCTTTTCAGTGAGAAAAGTTTTTCTCTGGCCCCTGGACAAAGATTTAGGCAAACCCACAACTTTTCTTATTTTTTAGATAACAGACAATCCTAAGTCCCTTTAAGTCACATACTCAATCGCAATTGAGAAATTGGACCATGCAGCCCACCGCATTAATCAATATTATGAACTCGGCTTAACACCCCAACTTTTCTCCTGCAGTGGGACTGGCTGCAGGCTGGTGGCCACTGGGAGCAGCTGTGGAAGACAAAGCAGGGAAACAGGAAGCGCCCCAGCATTCCTAACACCTCGGGCAGAAGGTCGTAGGGAAAGTCTCACTTGAGCTGGTTCTGTCTAAGCAAGCCTTGTGCTCTCTGGACCTGGCAGATATTTAAACTAACTCTTTCTCACACTCATGGGACACTTCCATGGACTCCCTAAAAATTCCATCATGGAAATCTCTCTCCTACAGGTCACACCATCCTTGATTTTCCACACCCTTGTCACTTCTTTCTTAGGCCCAGTAATCAGATGTCCCCCTGCCTCAGCTTGCTGCTTTGGTCTCTCTGGCCTTCTAGCAGGCCTGTTGAAAACCCCAAGCCAACTCTCCCTCCCACATGGCCCACATCTGGTCCTCAGACACACTTACACATCCTTTGCCCTGACAACTCTGGGAGGGCAGGCTGATCCCAAAGTAACACTGAGCCGACCTTGCTTTCCATCTGGACTTCCCAGGCTGGAGTTACGTCCAGTCTACAGTGGTTCCTCAGTGCAGTGCCCAGCACATCACCATTTCTCTGAGAATACCTGTGGATGCTGCCCTCCCAGGGCTTCAGGTAAAAAGGAGTATTCACAGCAATAACTCTCTTCAAAGAAACCTCTGTACAATCCCTTCCTTTTCTACTCTCTCAACCCTTAAAGTGGATGAGGGAGTCCAGAGTCATGGAGCCATTTCATGACATTTCCTTTGAAAATCTGCTCTAAGGCGATTTGGCACCACACTTTGGAATTTCACGTTTCTTACCTTGGCACTTAATGGAATCTTCTATTTTGACATAGTTACACAAAAGACAGGGCAAGGCCAGCTGGGTCTCCAGTCTCTAGAGGGTGATGGCTTGGTCCCCTGAGGGTAAGGAGTCCTACCCTCAGTCAGAAAACACAGACATCAATCCACGGGCAAGGCAAGAATGGAATCATGAACTTGGGGACAGAATCAAAATTCAGAGAATCTGGACCAAAATTAAATTGGAACAAGAACAACATAGGAATGAATGAGATTTGGGACTATTTCAGCCCACAGCATTGGGGATTTTAGTACTTAAATGAGGTGGAAAACTTGTGCTGAAGACCCTGGACTGTTTTTCTCTATTTAATTTCCCAAAGCAAGTTAGTTCTCTGCTTGAGGCAGACACAACCAAATCTCTAGAAATTGCAAGAAGCCCCCAGAGATTTCTATAAGCTAGACAAGAGATAACAGCTAGACTCCCAGTACTGCTCTTTCCTCCACAACAGGCAAGCAGCAATTCCAAACCCAGAAGCTGCTGGCTTCATGAGGTCCAAGTTTCACGATAGCCAACCTACTTGCAAAAAAGTAAATTTGCATCCTCATAACCACCCCTTTCCCAGTGCTACATCAATATTGGCTGTTTCCGCTCACTAGCACACACCAAAGGGCAGCACGTGAACGCTCGGTCCCACTAACAACTGGAACCAGTGCAAGCTCAGTTCAGTGTGTTTTAGTAACAAATTCCTAATAGCACTGAAGAAATGGAAACTGTCTGCTGCTCCTACATCCAGCCACTAACTGCCACTCTGCATGTCCAGTGGGCCCAACTGAACTTCTAGACCACCAGACAGGTGCCCCTCAAGAAAATAAGATCATATAGTATGTCCTTTGGTACCTAGGGCCACTATGGTTTTTCTGCTATTTAAGCAACTCAAAGCAGGTGACTTGTGACAGACTTTGCAAACAGTAACTCCATAGCTCAAAGCAAACCATATAGCCATAGCATTCGTTCTTGTCTATAAAACAGGGCTACAACTTCTTTCTCTCTCCTGTTTTCTTCTTTGTTTAACCCAACTTAGATCTATCGACCAATCAATTGATCTATCTACCTATTCATCCAACCATTCACCCATCCATCCATCCATCTATCTACCTACCTACCTATTTATCTACATTCCTGTTTACCCATCTACCTATCTGTGATAGTATGCTAGGGCTGCCAAATCAAAGTACCACAAACTAGGTGATTTAGAACAAACAGAAACTAGATGCACAGTTCTGGAGGCTGGAAGTCTGAAATCAAGGTGTCAGCAAGAACCACCTCTCTAAGGGCTGTGAGAAAGAATCTGTTCCATGCTTCTCTCCTAGCTTCTAGTAGTTTGCTGGAAATCTTTGGCGTTCTTTGACTTGTGGATACATCACCCCAATCTCTGACTTCAGCATTGTCCACTTTTCATACAATATAACTTACCACCAAATAAATCTATTACAACCATTAGAACCTTTCTCTATCCCCTAGTCGTTTACTTCTTTGAAAAAGAGGTAAGTTTCCACGGATTTTTTTTTTATTTTTTTGATAATAAGTGATCCAGGATGCTGCTACTCAGAGGGTGGTCCATAGACCAGAAGCACCTAGTATCATCTGAGAGATGTTGAGAAATGCAGACTCTCACCATGACCTACTGAAATAAAATCAGCATTTTAACATGATTCCCACATGATGTGCATGTACATTAAATTTAAGAAACCCTGGTCTGAATAACTTTAAAATCCTTCTACGCAAAGCATCTAGAGGAGCTTGGTAACAAAATTCCCTTTACATACATGACCAAGGAATGAAAAGTAAGAGAAAACTCCAAAAATGAAGAGGAAAACTGTAAAAATGAAATTCAATAGGAGCTGAAAAGGTAAATGGGAACTGAGGCTTCAATGATCCCAGGAAATGGAGGGTGAGGGAGGGGTAGTAGAAGAATTTGCATATTAAGAGCCAGAAAGAGATGAGCTTTGGCCTGGGCAAGGCAGGGTGGTGGAACAGACGCCACACAAACCTGAGATCCTCAAAGGGATCCACCCTCGGGAAAGAGTGGATTAGGAAGAGAATCTTCCAACCATCACCACACAAGGACAGACATATTTGTTGAAGTCGCAAATGGAACTCTAGGAAATGAATAACCACCATGCCTAGGCAGAGCAGCACATTAGAAATCTGAAGAGAAAATTGGTTAAGAGGAAGACGGACATGAAGAAATGATCAAGGATGAAACCAAGATAGATAGAGAAAGGGAAACCATGAAAGTGAGGTTAAGGGAAATAGAAGAGAGAATGAGAAGCTCCAACACATATCTTTTAAGAAATTGGGAGAAGAAAATGGAAGAAATAGGTGAGAGGCAATATTGAAAGAAGTAATAATATCTGTGAATTTTTCACAATTGGTGAAAGGTGAAAACTTAATTTCAGAAATCACAATGAGTCTCATGAAGAATTAATACAGCCAAATCTCTACATAAACCCTCACGGTGAAACTACCAGAAACCAAGACAAAATGTGAAAAGGCCAGAGTAAAATGATTAATTAATTAGAAAGGGACACTAATTAGACTGACAACAGGCTTCTCAATAGTAACGACAAAAGAAAATAATTCAATAACATCTTCAAAGTGCTGAGGGAAAAGAGCCATCATTCCGAAATTTTAAATGCAGCCAAACCATCAGAAAAGAATGAGGGTAATATACAGATATTTTCAGACAAACAAAACTAAGGGAGGAAAGCTTTCCATGTTCTTCCTTAATAAGTAATAATAAAACTATATCTCATAGCTTATTGAAATCAGTACAATTCTACCCCCTAAATCTATAGCCTAAAAAAAAGAAAAGGTGTCTATGATTCTCCATTCATGCAGAATATCACCATCAATTAGTAGCTAAGAGGCACCAGCAAATGCCTTTTGATGACAAGGTGATGATTCCTACACTGAGCAGTGTCTCTGGGGGAATCACCTCTCTGTGCAACATCATGCAAAACGGACAGGACCCTAGGTGCTGAGTCAGGAAATCTGCATTCGAGTTCTCACCTTACCCCTACCTGGCTGTGACTTTAGCCAATTTATCCTGATTCCTTGTGTATAAGAAGAGGTAATCGAGCTAGTTCAATCTCATGACTCCAATCTCCAATACTCTGGCAGTTCACCCTGCACTTTCCTGACTGTTGTGAATTGGCATCCACCCAGGGGTCACACACAGTTATGCCACAAAATGCAATCGAGATGGCTGGAACAGTCTCTCCTAAGCTCAACAGATATAGATTGGTAGGCCAGCAAATGTTTAGACCAACCTCTCACAAGAAAGACTCCTAAAAGTTCAAAGCTCCAAGTCAATTCTCTCCCCACCCCACACCCACACCAAAAAGTCACAACCCTTTTGGGTTTTGCCACAGATTTCAGCTGATGGGACTATCAAGACTCCTACAAGTCTGGGATTTCTATCCTCCTGGTGCCACCCCAGCAGCCTCGGTTCTTCCTTCTAAATACCTCAGCACTTTTCTCGTGGTTTATGTTAGTACTCTCCTACTCCCAAAAGAGAATGAAAAGATGATTTATTATCTTTTCTGTAATGACCACAAGAAATATTGAACTCTTCTGGCCCAAAGGAACATTTCCCATAGGGCATCATCCTAAATCTTAATTACAAGTTTATGTATTATTCAGGCAATGCTAGAAACTTAGCTTTGGGTCAGCATTATACCATTAGTCTGTATTCACTCTCCTTGATCTTTCCCTCTCATTTCCAAATGATGGCCATTCCGGTCCTGTTGCTTCATTAATTACCCTTCAGTTAGAATTGCCTTTTCCCTAGATTGCCCACCTTTCTCTGGCAGAATGCCCATGACTTCTCCAACAAAAGGCCTTGACTCTTCTCTGGGCTCCTTGCTGACAAGAGTTGAGGATGCAAACAGGCTATTTGTCACCCCTCGAAATCCAGCACAAGTGCTCTCTCATAGGAAAGGATCATCAGGTTCATGCAAAGATAGTTCTCTTCTTGCCGTGCACACATGCACACACACACCCACACACACACACCATGCAGGTATCACACACATGTACTCCCACATATATACACCTGTCCAACATGAAAATAGGTCCTGACAATTCTTCACTAGTTGCTTAAAGATGCTATTGGCTTTATCAAACCCCTAAGATTTGAATAAGAGAAGCTAATCCTTGTCAAGTGCCTTCGGTGCACAGGTGACCTGCCTGCTCACCTGTGCCCTTTAGCACTGTTCCACGTGCTGCTTCCTGTCTCCCTCTGCCTTTCCAAAACGCTCTGGGCACGTCCCTCTCCATGCACTGTGAGGTCTTTGTAGAGGAGTCTTTTTCATCTTTCTATATATGCCAAGGCGTGATGAACAAACTCCCTATTCCATGGCTCTGTCTCAGAAAGAGTCCTAAAATTAAAAGAACTCAATTTGAAATTGAAGCCACTCCTCACTAGACACAAAAAAGCCAACCTAATAGCCATTATGATTTCTGTTTTGTTTTGTTTTGTTTTGTTTTGGGTGATGCTAGGCCTTCAGCAGGACAGAAAGGAGCCAAATACTTCTCAGCACAAGCCTGGGAATCTATTGCTCCCAGAGCACTAACCCCGGAACATGCTAACGAAAGAAATATTCTTTCCTTTCTCCTTTTTTTTTTCTTTTTTGAGGTATGATTTATATACTGTAAAGCTTACATTCTTAATTGTACAGCTAGATAAATTTTTACTTATGTGTGCAAACTATGTAACCACCACCCAGATCAAGGTACAGAACATTTCCGTCACTCCAGAAAATTCCCTTGTGCCTCTTCTCAGGGCAATATCCACTTCAACAATAACCACTACTCTGACTTTCACCATTATCGGTTATATTACTTGTCTTTAACTTCACGTATGGAAATCACACAGCATGTACACTTTTGTGCCTGGTTTTACTTGTTCAACAGAATGCTTTTGAGATTTATCCATGCTACGTATATATCAGTCCTTTTATTGCTGCACAGTATTCCATTTTATGAATACACTACAATTTATTTTTGCATTCTCCTGTTGTTGGACATTGTACTGTCTCCAGTCTTGGGCTATTATGACTAAAGTTGCAAACAACAATCTTTTATATGCCTTTCGGTGGATATATGCACTCATTTCTCTTGGATTCAGGCATCCCTCATTTTATTGTGCTTTGCTTTATTGTGCTTCTCAGATATTGCATTTTTTACAAGACCTCTCACCACCAAAAAGATTGCTACTCACTGAAGGCTCACATGATTGTTAGGATTTTTTAGCAATAAAATATCTTTAATTAAGGTGTGTACATTTTTTTAGACATAATGCTATTGGACACTTAATAGACTACAGCATAGTGTAAACATAACTTTTATATGCACTGGATACCAAAAAATTCATGTGAGTCGCTTTATCGTGATATTCACTTTTTTGCAGTGGTCTGGAACCGAATCTGCAATATCTTCAAGGTATGCCTGTATGTACTTGGAAGTAGAATTGCTGGGTCATAAGATAAGGAGTATTTTTAGCTTTAATAGATACCAACAGTTTTCAAAGTGGTTGAACCAATTCATACCTCCATCAGCAGCTCCAGCTGCTCTAAAAGCTCACCAATACATCGATAAGCCAGTCTACTGGGTTTGTATTATTCTCTGATTGTGGTTTTAAATTGAGCTATTATATCTCATCCTTATTGATTTATAGGTGTTTAATACCATATCTATACATACTGGATATGAGTCCTTTGTCAGGTATGGATATGTATTATGAATATCTTCCCCCATTCTGTGGCTTGCCCACTCACTCAGTTAATCGTCTTTTGATGAACAAGCGTTCTCAATTTTAATGAAGTCCAACTTACCTTTTTCTCTTTTCTTTTATGGCTTAGTGCTTTTTGTGTCTTGTTTAAGAAATCTTGCCTATTCCATAGTTATTTTCCTTTGTTGTATTCTAGAAGCTTTATTGTTTTACCATTCACAATCAGATCTAGGATCCACCTTGAATTAATTTTTATGTATGGGGTAAAGTCAAGCTCATTTTTTTTCCAAATAGATACCACTTTCTCCAGCACCATTTATTGAAAAGTGATCTTTTCTCCACTGAATTGCAATGGCACCTTTATGGCACATCACGTAACCGTATATGTACACATCTATTTCTGGACACTATCTGTTCCGTAGGTCTGTTTGTCCATCCTTGCACCAAAATATTATTTCCATGAGGTGTGGGATGAGCTTGTGTGTCTCTGATGGATGTAAATATTTACTGTTGCGCATTTGCCCACTTCACATCTGACTCGCACTGACTTTCACTGTGCAGTGTATTAACTGTTGTTTCTCACCTCCAAGCGCTCCCTTCTCTACTCAGCTTTGTGATGCTGTGGCTGGGACTCTACAAACATTCTGTGCCAGCGGCTCCGTTAGGTTCTTCAACAGAGGTCACTAGAGGGAGACTGTGTAGCTGGAGGAGGGACAAAGAGCTTTCTCCTTTCTGTTTGCCTGTGGTTCCTATCAGCATCACCCCAGCAATGGTTCTCTACAGCAGCAGGAGCAGTTGGCTGTAGCAGCAGCTGGTTCTAGTTTCAGCTTTGTCTCCACACTCCCACAACTGGCCTCACTGCACTCCCTCAGAGATACCACCAGCAGCCAGGCAGCTGCCCTCTTCAAGTTCTGGGTCCCAGCTCTGCAGGGCCCCAACTGCCAACCTTCGGGGTCCAATTAACCTCACGCTCTTCCATTTTCCCCTGCCCTAGGGGTGGCAGCAGCTTCCTGCCGTTCCTATCTCTGTACCACCTCACTGAGCCTTTATTGCCTTTCAGCTCTCCGATACCAATTCCCAGTACTTTTTTCCTCTTAAAATATTTGGTGTCTTGCTATTTGCCTAACTTGACTCTAACTAGTACAGTAACAGAGGGGATGAAGTAGAATGGAGTAGAAAGGGAGAATACACCTGCTCTCCCTCCTGGAGCTGGAGCCTGTGACCTCTGGCCTCTGCACTACGGCCCAGAGATGAACAGCCACACTCAGCCTATGCCCATCCAGCTAAATGCAGCACCAGAAAACATCAAGGCAAGAAGGCTTCTCTGGAAAAGCTTCCTGATGGAGGTTGAAGTCGCTAAACTGAGAAATATGTGTGTTGCGGCAGAGGGTCACATAGAAGAGAAGCGAGATGGGTAATGGCAGAAATATGTGAGGGAATACTGAGGATATGAAAGGAAAAATCCTGAAAATATCCTCCCTTGTGCAATAAAAAGAAACTTTGACTATTCAACACTTCAACTATTGTCTTTCCTACCATGAAATACCCTGTTAGATACGTCTAACCCTTCAGTAATGTACTTCATAAACACAGAGTTTGGTCTGACACAGACCCAAGTAGTGGTAGGACTGGAAGAGACATGGATCTACTCTGCCCCATTTTCCCTCTTCTGAAAAACCCTGTGAGTGACCATTTAATAAATAAATATCCTTTTGGCTTCCCTTTGAGAAAACTAAGAGTGAATAATTGAAACAATAAATTATTTTTAAGTGAATATGATGGAGAAGAGAAATAAGAGAATGATAAAAAACAGTACCACTTTGACATTTTCAAATTACCCAGCAACCAATTATTTACATGTTTAGGATTTTATTCATCATGAAAAATGGTCAAGACTTTGCATGAATTGCTGCTTTGGAAAAGCTGCTGGCATAACTACTGCATATACATTTTTTTCCAATAAATGTCTGCTGTATACCCAGAATGCAGAATACGAAAAGAGATAAAAGAAATAACAAGAGAATAGAAGATACAAAGCATGGGTATATATTTATATGTACATATGGGTTTTTTCCAGAAAGGTACAGCAGAATAGATGCAGCAGAAGCAACTTCAGAAGAAAATGTTGCTGAGATGAAGAAAGTGGTGAGGCTGCAGATCGAGATACTAAATTAATGGGAAGCAACTCCTAAACCACAAGGACACGAACTGATAAAGTCAGTGGAAATAAAAAGAAAGATCAGAAAGGTGGCCAGTTACATATATAATATACAAAACCTGGTTACTTTCTTGTATAGGAAAGGTAGCATGTCAGAAAATGGAATTTTTTAAAATTCCAGATTTCTGATTTAGAGGCTTCCTTCCCAATCATACAAACACACATACACATAAAAATTTCGTTAAAATGACAATAAATCCATACTAACAAAGGTAAATCATAGCAATAGCGAAAGTAAGAAATGTTTTTATCAGAAATGCTGATGGCTTTCTGGAAGATGAAAAGCAGAATAGATCATAATGACAGATAAACCAGAGCAGAGAAAAACAAAATGCAAAAAAAAATAAATGGAAGACAATAGGTAGTTGGAAATTTAGTATATGATAAGGGTAGCATTTTGAATAGAAAGAAAAGGACAAACTATTAAATAAATACCATGGGGAAATGCCATAACCACTTGCGGAAAAAACTGAGCTGATTTTTACATAACAAGTTGTAGCATAAATTCCAGAGGGATCAAAGATTTAAATGTAAATAATAAAAACAGAAAAGTGCTAGAAGAAAATGATTAAATATTTTAACCATCTCAAGACATGAGTAGTCTTTCTGGGCATGGCAGGGAACTAATTAAGGATTGACATCAATTTGACCACATAAAATTAAAATCATCTATGCAAAACTAAATTCAATGAATAAAGATAAAAGGCAGCGAACAGACCTAGGAAAAAATTCAACATATAAAAGGAGAATGTTAATATTCACAAAAAGTATTCCTACAAATCAAAAATAAATGGTTTAGAGGGCCAGCCTGGTGGTGCAGCTGTTAAGTGTGCACACTCCACTTTGGCAGCCCGGGGTTCACAGGTTTGAATCCCAGGTGCGGACATGGCACCACTTGGCAAGCCATGCTGTGGTAGGCGTCCCACATAGGAAGTAGAGGAAGATGGGCACAGATGTTTGCTCAGGGCCAGTCTTCCTCAGCAAAAAGTGAAAGATTGGCAGCAGACGTTAGCTCAGGGCTAATCTTCCTCAAAAGAAAAAAATTTAAACAAAATAATAAATGGTTTAATAACCAAAAATTAAGAGGGAAAAGGACACAACAGATATATTACAGAAAATGTTACCAAAGTTCCATCAATATATATTAAGCAAAGAAATGCAAATTAAAACAATAAGATTAACTAAAATTGGAAAGATCAATAATTTATTTTGGAGAGAGTATAAGGAAAAAAACACTGTGATGCTTGGCTGATGAGACTGTTTATTGAGATAACCACTTTTGATGGTATTTGGCAATGTTAAAGTGAAAATTTTGCATACATTTTATTCCACAATTCTAGTACTAGGATTTATCCCATAGAATACTTACAAAAGAATGAAAGAATATCAATCTCAACATATTTGTAATAGTGGAAAATTGGAAACAAACTAAACCTTCATCAGTAGATTATTCATTAGAGTACGTTTGTAAACAAAGTTCTATGCAGCTGTTTAAAAAAGAACGGAGTAGTTCTATGTCAGTCGTTCTCAACTGGAACAACTTTGCCCCTCCCTCCAGGAGCCGTTTATCTGGAGACACTTGGTTGTCACAACTGGGGACAAGTATGCTACTGACATCTAGAGTGGAAGCCAGGGATGCCGATAAACACCCTACAATCACAACACAGCCCCCCACAACAAAGAATTATCAGGCCCCAAATGTCAATAGTGCAGAGTTCAAGAAATCATGCTCTATGTGAACTATCAAACAAAGATGCCTACAATATATTAAGTGAGGAGAAAAAAGCCACGTTACAGAACAACATGTGTAGTGTAACAGTAATATTTATAAATATTCTATAATATTAGCAGTAATAATAATTAATGCACTGAGTATTAAGTTCAAAAGAAAATCTAATAGAATACTGAAACCCAACTGGTAAAAGTAATATACTCCATGTCTAGGTCTGGCCTAGTAGATGACTCTTAAACTGTCTCTTCTTTGTCTATGGCCAGATGCAAAGGGTAAATTTGAAAATTTTCACTCACCTGAAAAATGTTTTAGAAAAGCAGAAATTACCAAAATTGCCTCAAGAAAATATATCAATAACAATAAAGAAATATTAAAAGGATGTTCTGAAATTGTCTCCACAAAGAGACACTAGACTCAATTTTATAGGTAAGCTCTTTAATCCTTCAAAGAGCAGATAATGCTCTTACTGTATAAATTATTGCAGATCATCAAAAAAGTGAAAAAATCCAGAATGAATCACACAAAAGTAGCAAATTCCTGATGCAAAATCCGACAAAACGGTATGAAGAAAAATTATGCCAGTCTCTTACAAATATGGATTCAATCATTTAAAATAAAGTTGGTGTTGATTGCAGCATTATTTACAATAACCAAGACACAGAAACAACCTAAGTGTCCATCAATGGATGAATGGATAAAGGAAACCATTATCAAATGATTCTGTAAACAAAAATTCCTTCATTTGATAAGGAATATTTACTTTAAAACAAAAGCAATTTTTTCTTCACTTAATGGTGAAAACCCAGAGGCATTTCCTTATCAGGGATTAAAAACAAAAAAATGCTCGTTCTACTGTTATTTACCTCTGAAATGAGATAGTTAAAAAAATGAAAGGCATAAATAGTAATTTTAAAAAGAGAGGACAATATGATTATTATTGACAAATGATCTGATTGTCTCCCTGGAAATTCCTTATCTTCTCATCTCTTCTCCACCTTCCTTCTCTCAGTGCCCGCCCCTCCTCCCCCAGATACACACGCATAGATAGGTCATCACAGGGTAGAAAGAAAACCATTAAGGCCCATCAGTACTTAAAAGCGAAATCTTTAACTGTGTTCATTTGCAGTTTTTATGCTGGGCTTTCCCTAGTGTCCCTGAAACTGCCACTATCCCTCTAGGACAGCAAACTGCCTTCCCATCTCCCTTCCGTCATTTCTTTTCTGTACTGAACAAGTCTGACGCTGGGTTCATTTCTGTTGCTTTAAACTAGTGACTCACAAAACACAGTCCACAACCTGCTGGCAAGAGATGAGGGTCTTTCTTCTGGAATGAAAACTGATCCAAATATGCAAGTCCTTTCTTTTTCTCTACAAGAGAATCATCTCCAATTTCAGATACTTTCATTTTATACACCTCAAATCCTATCAAAGAACAAACTCTTTAATAAATCTACTATGCATGAATTTTTGTACCATTTTCATTATTTTGTTCATCACCAGTTCTCTGTTATCAATGAGTTCACTTTCCACTGAAAAGTGGTAACAGTTAAAAAAAAGATTGAGAATTGATAGTGTAAGCAATTCATGTCCTTTACGTCTCAGAGTAACCAAAGAGAGAAGCTGAAGTGCGACAGCAGTTGAAGTGAACCGACAATACTTTACAAAGCAGGAGGGTGTTGAACGTACTGCAAAGGGTTCAGGACAGAATCTCTGCTTGGTCATAGAACAAGTGAATGAAGACTCTACTAATCTATCATTTCAAAGATTTTAATGTATTTTGTTATTAGTCTGAGTTCACAAACATTTTATTAGTTTTCCAAATGCTTTACGTCCACTTTACAAAAAAGCAAAATTACTTTGGCGCTTAATAACTATTTTGAAGCTCCAATCTATCTTAAATGTAGCTTTCTTTTGAAAAACAATAAAGCTGACCTATGCCATCAGAAATTCAATTAGACTATTTCACAGGTAATAGTTTCTTATTTAGTGGTGCACTCATCCATAAAATGGAGTCCTTTCAGGGTTTACTGAGCCATTTTTAATTGTGTTTCCTTAAAGTCAACCAGAAGACTGTTATAAGAAGAAACGGTATATCTCTCTGGGCATGTTTTAGTGATTTAGACTAATATACAACACCTTTAGCTAAAGGACTCTTTTTAGGTTTCTCATTCATTTAAAATCTGGACAGTTCTGAAGGTTCTGCAATTAAATATATGTATACACACCTATGCCTATACATCTACCTGTATATGCAAATATAAATATATGAATATTCTTGTATTCATGTATTTTAGTATTTTAGTGACAATAATATTTCATATTCTTATAAGCAATTTCTTTTACAAAGCCAGAAATGTTCCTTACTTGTAGTGAGTAGATACATTATAATGTCTCAGTATGATTAATTAAATTTAGTCATTAAGATGTCAACTACATAGACTGCATCAATGCTTGGAAATACATTTACAAAATTCGGTGACTGTAAAATGCAATACATGGCATAGGACAGACACACTTACCAAAACTCAACCACATAAGATTGAAATGTAAAGAATTCAGCTGGAATATGATAGCATGAGCTATGGCCTGAAAGTATAGAAACCAAGGTCTGAATTCCAACCTGTGCAATTATAGGCAAGATGCCTAATCCCCCTGAGCATCTTTGGCAGAGTTGGTTTCCTCAGTCACATCATCCTTCAGGTCTCAGCTTCTACTAGTGACAAGTAGCTGAATCACAGAAAAGGACTGCCACAGACCCACTCATCGAAGGCCTGCGCTAGGGCCTCACTCTTGGACTGCTTCAGCACCCAAAGATCTACGATGTGCTGCCAGCTGTCTTCCTACCTCTTCTGGTACCTATACGCAAGCTGCATCTTCCTCTCTGAGTGTTTTCAAAATACAACACAACATTTTATCACTCAAATCCCCTTTGAGCATCCAACATCCTTTCTTCTCCAGAATAAATAGTCTGAATTCTTTCAACCATTTCATATACCTAGAGTGATCATACAGTCTGGTTTTCCCAGGATAATCCTGGTTTAACCTTGTTTTCCAAGAATAATAATTACACCTTATCAAAGTATAAAGTTCAAAAAATTAACATATGACTTTCAAACAAATATAGAGTGAATGTGTGCCAAATATTTATTCAAATTATTAATTAAAGAGAGAACAAATAACATGGTAGAGGAATAGGAAAAGAGATGTTAGAACAAGTTTGCTAGTTGAGATATAAAACTGGTTAGCATCCTGAGAAGAATTGAAGAATAAACTTTGGGGTTATCTTTTCTGCCAGACAGAAGTCCAAATAGTAGACTGCACAGTGTCTGGGCTCTAATCAAATAGTAAAGAGCAAAGTAAAAAGACATACCCTTCTAGGGAATTAAATAATCCTTGAACAGGCCTTATAAATAATATCCAGTATGATGCTGAAAGGACATATGATCATTCTCTTGCTTTATTTCCAAGTTTTGGATAATTTTTCTTTACAGCCCCCTTTCACTCTCAAACGTATCCCAGTTTGGACAATAAATTATATGGCAACCAAACTTATAGCACATCATTAACACATTTTCACCTTCCTGGCCACCCTTCTTGACGTATTTTCATCTGTGTTTATCTTTTAGGATGTGGTATCCAGAACCAAAAATAAAATTTTCCACATGTGCCTTGAGCAGTGCAAGGCTACAGAAGAATTATGACCTCCCATAATCTCAACACTATCCCGACACTGTGCATGGGATAAACAAAGATCACATTAGTAGCCGCATGGCATTGTTGGCTTATGTTAAGCAAGTGAAACCCTCAAGGTCTCCTTTACCTAGGTTATTCCTTTTGTAAATGTGATATTTTTCAAAATGCTGAATTTACTCTTCATGACACATAAAATTGTTTGTCTCTTTTGTATTTTCTTCCAGCTACGTGTCCCCTTCTATTGTATCTTAATACTGGAACTCACCAGACTCATAACATGGTTATCCATGCTTAGTGAAGATTGCTTACATGTTTTATAAAATAAATTGCTGACCCCATCCCTCTGGAACATAAATTATGGATCCCAAATTGGTAAACACTAGAACCATAACAATGATCACATCCCATCTAGGCCCTAACCCCAGGCAAAGTGTACCACATCCACCTGAAGAACAGCCTCGTTAGGCACTGAGCCCAGCATTCACCATCTTGCACTTGTCTCTCCAGGCCACGCCTCTAGTTGCCCCACCACCCCTCTGGCTGCTGTTTTCAGCACACTTCTGTGGGTTTGGCCTCCTAATGGCCACCCCAGCTCTGAGGCTTGATTATTTTCTCCCAGTTCCTGGCCTTTGATCCACTTCTCAACTCTTGAATAATATTCAGCCTCTCCAGCAGACCCATGGATAACAAGCCCTTCTTCCATCAGACCCCAGGATACTTCTTCTTGAGTACTGCCTTTTCATGCATGTGAACAAGTGTGGTGGGGCCCCAGCTGTGCTCCACTCTTGACAATCCAAGATTATTTGAGGCAAGAAAAGCATTGCCAGAAACTGCTGCACCTAAAATCAAGGTCATGAAAATTTTTACTCCCACCTTCTATCAATTTCCTTTGCAAGAGCTTCACCATCAGATCACAAAACACTTCACCCCACCCCCATCACTCAACCTACAGAAAATAAGCTGTGCCTTTTAGTTCACCCACTAGGCCAGGAGTTGGCAAACTAAAGCCCACAGGCCAAATCCAGCCACTGCCTGATTTTATAAATAAAGTTTTATTGAAACACAGCCACACCCATTTGTTTATGTATTGTCTATGGCTACTTTTGCACTGCAAGAGCAGGGATAAGAAGTTATGACAGAGACAAGTGTATAGCCCAGAAAGCCTAAAATATATACTATGTGGTCCTTTACAGAAAAAGTTTGCTGATTCCTGATTTAGGTCCCTATTCTCACTCCTTCAAAGCCCATCTTGAAGGTCATCTCCTGGTACATCCTTCAATATACCACCCTCTTGCTAGGCAGAGTTAATGGCTTTGTCACGGTGTTACACACCCGGAGCCCTTATGGATCCTCTATAACAGCAAGAAACACTTTGTATCATAATTATTGATTGCAGATCTCAATCTCTCTCTCCCTGATGGGAGCACTTATCTTCAAGTGTAGGACCATGCCATCTCTAAATGCCCAAGACCTACCTAGTATAGTATCTGACTTACAATCAGTAATCATAATTTATTACTTATTTTTTATTGCTGAACAATAACTGTGTCCAAGGCACTGGAGTGAGCCTTAACATTCATTCTCTTACGTAACCTTCACAATAACCCACATAAGAAGACTGAGGCCTTGAGAGGTTAAGTAGATGGTCAAGAGACTATTAATAAGGGATAGACCAGTGGTGGAACTCTGATTTCTCTTAATCTAGTAGCTGGGCTCCTGACCCCTAAACTATATAATGAACGTTTATCTCATAAGCCTTCTGGTGATGACTCCATTAGCTCCTCACTCTGAAATAGCTGGAAACTCATTCAAAAGTAAGCTAGAGGCTCTGTGCTTATATTATTCATCTGTTTAGTAAAATGAGATTCTAGAACTCCTTGGGAAGCAGCAATATTTGGGAAGGTGTCTGACAGTAAGGCTTCTGCCATCAGCTTAGCCCTATTCTCTGGCCAACAACGCCTCCCTGTCCCTCATAACCGTGTGACCAGCTGGGGAGACCAGGAACTTGTAGGGAAAGTATACACGGATGGATCACCTCTTCAGGTCACAGAAAGGATCTGTAGTCACAGAAATAAACTTAAGTAAACAGTCCTTTAGAAACAATATGTCAGAAAATTTATCTGAAAGTTGATATTAAGGCAAAAATGTACACAGCACACACTTTCAGAATCATATGGGGGCAATGGCCACCCAAGACTTGTATTCAACAATGTGCTGTTCACTACTGATTAAAGGTTCTAGACATAGTTAACTTGTAGATTTCTGTTCAATAGAAGAGATAACCCCCAAAGATTTATGGCCTGTTGTACATTAAACAGTTTTATAACCAACTCAGCAATCTCATCCTAACATTTCTTTGTTAGGTTGCCTATAAATGTCCTAGCTTCTTAAATGTTCTTTCAACCAGTATGAACATCTAACTAGTTCTTTCATTAATTAATGAATCAAATAAAATCAATGACACATGTTTATTTTATTTTTGCCTGGGAATCATGATTTTACCTCTTTGAAAATTATGCTTTACAAATATGTTAAAGAGTTCACATTCACGTGAAGAGTTTCAACTGATAAAACACAAAGATTTCAGATAATCTTTTAAAAAATCCACCTATTATTTACATTTTCCATCTGAAAAAACCGTCTTTTTTTAATGTTCTAAACTGAAGAATGCTTGACTGTCCTCTAGACATCTTTTAAAAGGTACAGTTATCGTTGATCTCAGATTTTTCAACACCAGGAAATTACACTGGGAGCATTTTCAGTGAAGGAAATTACATGTGGACTGGATAAAGCTGAATGAAAATAAGACTTCACAGTTGTTCATATCACATTCTGTTGTATTACAGGTAAATTCAAAGGTTGTATCTTCTCACTTATTTTGAACTAAATTTAGTCACTACTGCCTTTGAAAACATAGTGTTACCTTCAGCAATAACTCCAGAGTCTAGACATAGAAATGCTTTACCAAAAGTCTGATCCTTCAGAGAATGCTTTCCCAGGGTGATTTTACAAGATCTCCTTCTCTCGTTATATAAGATTATTCAGCAATTGCCAGCTAGTCACCTTTTATACCAAGGCTGAAATTGTCATCTGAGCTAACCTCAAGATCAGGAGTAACCGAGGCCTACTGAAACAAGGGCAAATTGTTCCAAGGGCACTCTAGGTGCAAATACTGTCACGTTTCTTCATTGTAAATGTGTAGGTACAAACAAACTGTATCTACTTCAGGTCCAACCCACCACGATGGGACAGAAAACAAATATACCAGTTAATTTTCAAGTCTCTCTCTGCACACCTTGTATCATTCAACAACCCAGGGTTTATATGATGTTCTGTCACAGAGAAGGGCCTATTCCTCAGCCTGTGTGGTCACCAGTGACCTGCTGCTGGCCTGAGCCAGAATTCATTTAAATGCGGGGGGGGGGTCCAGGCCAAGTTTGGCCTTTGGGACCATTGCCTGCACTCTCAGTGGGCTTGCCATAACGCCATCATTCCTCCCATCTCCACGGCACTAAGTGCTCAAAGATTCCCACCTGTCTCCATTCCCACTTTGGGGAATCCTCACAACTCTCCTGGATAAATGCTTCTCCCTTCAACCCTTGAAGTGCTAAGCCTTCAATCCCTTCCCCTTCCAGCAAATCCATGTTAATCTTCTAAATGGGCTAAAAGCCTTCAAAAACAAATCCATGCTTAGACCATCTGGCCTGCTTCAGGGCCAGAGCATTCTATTTTCACCCTGGAACACAGATTGTGAACTACAAGATGTGGGTGTGGAGGGAGGGATGGCACAGAGATGAAGAGCTCAGAGTACAAGGAGAGACTGGCCTAGCCTGGGAGGGGGAGGTGGGCTGAGGGTGACATAGGAGAAAGAGGCTGGTAGATCTCTCATTGTTCCATAGTGTAAGCCAACTCTCAGGAAAATCACTTATTTCTCGAAAAAATTTTCAAATCCAGGCTCCTCTACATAAAAGCCCTGGGAAAGCTACTTAACCACAATTTCCTCACCTGAAAATGTGATTAATTATAGTATGTATCTTATGTAGTCGGATAAGAATTACATGAGTTAATAAGAGTAAAGTGATTAGAACACTTCCTGGAGCATGGCAATCATCCAATAAGTCTTAGATATTATTAATAGATAGGATTATTATTAATATTTACTATCACAGCAAATTCTCGATGAATTGCCACCTTATAGTGGATGTAGCACTGTATTCCATTAGAAGGGAATTGCAAGAATTATTGAAGCTGAGACATTGTGAGACAAAGTCTCTAATCCCTGGGAAGAACAACTGAATCCCAAAAATCCTTAAAGGGGACGTCTATGCAGTAGAATTGTGCCTGAGAATGAATGCTGTCTCAAAGCCCCATTTAGAAGGGAGGCTAGAGCTGGAGACCCATTCACTCAACAATGTGACAGGCACACGGATCCGGAAATTCTCTTATCATGCTGTTCTTCCCTCTGAGCCCAGAACATGTCATATGTCTAAGCAGGGAGCCTATCTCCTGCTAGGAAATTCTCTGCACAACCTTGGTGTACACAGTGCACTCACGGGAAGCATTTAAGCCCTACTGGGGGCCAGAGTGGTATTAGTGATTCAAATGGATTATTTACAGGGTGATGATATTACAAGTTATTCTACGAATCTTTAACCTTCACATCATTAGTATCCAAATCAAACCAGTTGCCTGTATTTTTTTTATTCATGGGTATTCATTGATGGCAAGCATTCTGCTAGGTGCTTAGGATACAGTGGTGGAACAGACACAGTCCCTGACCTCACGGAGCTTTCAGTCTAATGGGAGACACTGAACAAGTGCTGGATGCTATGGGAGCACATACTCAGAATATTTGGCCTCATCTGGTGGCTCAGAAAAGGCTTCACAGAGGAAGTGAAATTTTAAACTAGAAATAAAAGGCATTTTATGATGAGTAGAAGGAGAATTATAAGCAGCATCATGTTTAAAGCACTTCGCTGAAAAAGAAAATGAAAAAAAATCTAATATGGCAGGAACAGAGAAAGCAAGGGAATAAGTTACAAGAGACGCCAGAGACATTGGACAGATGGAGCTGGGTATGCAGGACCCGCAGGCCATAGTAAGGAGTTTGGACCTTATCCTGAGGAAGTGAGATATGATGGTGTTTCTGTTTTAAACGGATTTCTCTGGCCACTAGGAGGACAACCAATTTTAGTGTGGCAAAATTAGATATAGGGAATTCAATAGAAAACCAGAGCAGAAGAGCAGGTGATAAATGGCGTTGCCTTAGATTAGAATGGTGACAGTGAGAAAGGAAAGAAGGGGATAGACTCCAGAGATATTTAGGAGGTAGTAATAACAATAAGTCATAGAGTTTAAGGAAGAGGCAGAAGCAAAGCCGACTCCCAGGTCTCCGGCATGAACCGCTGAGCGGGAGGTGCTCATCATTTCCTATTAGAGAGAAGACTGGAGGAGAAGAAGCCTTGAACTGATGAACTCATTTGGGAGAATATCAAATTTGAACTGAGTGTGATATAGCAAGTGGAAATCTCAAGCAGGTAAACCAATACTCAGAAGAAAGCCTAGACTAATATTTTGGAAGTTGTCAATATAAAAATAGCATTCGGGGGCCGCCCCGGTGGTGCCCCGGTTAAGGTGGCACGTTTCACTTCAGCGGCCTGGGATTCGCCAGTTCGGATCCCCAGTGCAGATTTATGCACCACTTGTCAAGCCATGCTGTGGTAGGCGTCCCACAAATAAAGTAGAGGAAGATGGGCACAGATGTTAGCTCAAGCCTAATCTTCCTCAAAAAAAAAAAAAAAACCAGCATTTGATGTGGCTGGACTGGTGGCATAGTGGTTAAGTTTGTGCACTCCACTTCAGCAGCCCCTGTTCAAGGGTTCTGATCACAGGCGCAGACCTACACACCACTCACCAAGCCATGCTGTTGCGCCAACCCACATACAAAGTAGAGGAAGATTGCCATGGATGTTAGTTCAGCAACAATCTTCCTCAAGCAAAAAGAGGAAGATTGGCAACAGATGTTAGCTCAGGACCAATCTTCCTCACCAAAAAGGAAGAAAGAAAAAATAGTAATTGAAGCCATAGAAACAAGTGACATTGCCTGGGAAGAGAATACAGAGTAAGAAGAGAAGAGGGACAAGACAGAAGCTTGAATGAATAGAGGAAAAGGATAAAGCAAAGAAGACTGTGAAAGAGAAGCCTGAGACGGAGGAAGAGAACTGGGAGTTCTCCTCACCATGACAGCCTGTGTTACTGAAACAGAGACTGAAAAGAATCCTCTTCTATACCCGTGAATTTAATGATGGACATTTTAAGCCAGGTAGGGGAGAAGCAGGGAGGATGCCATATTGAGCGAGTGGGGCATATTTCAGGGTAGGATATGGCTCCCTCCATACACTGCCCCCTTCCACCCACCCTACACCAGTCCTCTCAACTAGCTGGACTGACAGAGGAGAGCATGCCGGCTGCCCTTCTTTCCATTGTGGCTGCACTCAGCCTAGATCTGTCTGGCAGAACGGCATTCCTCTGGATGCAGGTGACCAATAAGAGAACAGAAACCACAAGAAGTGAGAAGGGAAAGTCTATCGTCTTCAGGAGGGAAGGTGGTGAAGACTGTGTTTCTTTCCCAGGCCTTCTCACTAACCACTTACCAGATTGTTAGAACCTATTTTTTAACAAGATCCCTGGGTGACTGGTATATACATTAAAGTTGAGACACATTGATCTCTGGTAAGGGTCAGCAAACTTTGGAAAGAACCAGAGTAAGTATTTTAGGTTTTGCAGGCCACATGGCCTCTACGGTGACTACTCAACTTTGCCATTTGAAGTGCAAAAGCAGCCATAGACGATATGGAAACAGATGAGGTGGCTGTTCCAACAAAAGTTTGCTTATGGACCTGAAATTTGAATTTCATACAGCTTTTACATGTCACATACACACAAAAAGAATCCCATTCTAGGAGGATCTTTGAATTTATAGGTAGGAATGTTAGATGGTTCCATAAAACCCGGGGAGTAAAGAAGACATATAATTTTAAAAATAAGGTCCTGCATGAAAATTGTGTTTGTTCTCTAAGTAAAGTAGCAAAGTTCAACTTTAAATAGTCGTCACCCAGGTAGAGTCCCCTGCAGATGTGACTTGACCTCACACATAAAAACTGAAGAGCGAGAACTTTTGCAAGCTGGTTTTGAATAAAATTTTCTCATTTGCAACGACAAATGCCACCCTGCATGGTGGTGCCTCTGCCATCCATCATTCTTATAGGCATTTAAACCAAATATTTCCTTCTTAGCATTAGTTTTGAGAGTTTTTTGTTTACTTGTTGGTTTACCCTTTTTTCTCTAGACATTTAAAGCTTTGCAAATGGGTCAGAGGTTCATGTGAATTGCTTGCTTTATCTGTTAAGCAAGGCTGTCCTCGCAGAGGAAATGCAGGTTTCAAAAGCTACCCCATGCTTTATTAAGAGAAATAAAATCCCCAAAGTTTCTCTCTCATCAAAATGAATAAGATATTTTTCTCAATATTTGAATTTCTCTACCTTAAAACACATTCCTATTTTTTGCGTTCTTAAGTCATTAGCTTTCTTGGCATCTCACATTACATCAGCCCACTCAATGTACTCTTCTTGGATTTCTTTTAATCACGTCTTGCCAAAAGAATTAAGAAGTGGGAAACAAACTTTTCATTTCATTTTTAAAGTCGTTGGATATTAAGATCAAATAAAATTCCATCCACGGGCCAAAGTCAGTCTCTTCCAAATGCTGTTTCATCCCCTCTTTTCCAGATGCTTATAGTGCATATATCTAACTCATACAAAAAGTTGTCACATTTTAAAAACATACATTCTATATAATACAAGGTGGTAACATTTAAGCAACTATTAAGAATCTAAAGTTGTTCAAAGCAAAAGCCAGTGAAAATATCCAACCACGTCCCCCATTTTTTCATGACCTCCCTTTTGAAAAGCCATTGTTGAACTATTCAGTATTGGAAGATTAAATTTTAAACTTGAGAATATGAACTTTAGAAGATTTAGTTCTTCACTCAACTCTTACAGAGAGAGAAGGTATCTGAAACGGTCCCGTTTCTTTCCAGGGGCACAGACACCTAACAACATCTTCCTCCAAAAGGGTGGGGGGTCGCTACCTTTTTGTGAACAGGAGACCCTAGAAGAAGGTCAGAAATGAGAGAGACTAGTTAAAAGAGGATCCTATTTCTCTTCCCCTTAGATGTAGAAAGCCATAAAAGAACATGACTCTCCACTTAAAAGCAAGAAAAAGCTGGAGGATTAATAAAATCATGATTTGCCTTGAGCCCATCAGAGAGCTGAGGCAGCAAGGCAAACAGGTGCACTGAATTTCAGATGACAGGCCCCTCTGAAGCGAGACCAGATGCAGGAACTGTTTCCCCTGCAGCAAAGTACCCCATGAAGAGGTGACCATCTTGAAAAACAGGTAAGCAGGGAAACTGATAAAAAGTTTAAAGAATTAAAGGCCAAGTGTAGGCTAGAGTGATGTTTGGATCCCTGGTTGCTGCTGACACAAGGAAGTCTGCTCTCTCTCACAAACTCTTTCCAACCCATCTGACCTTCACCCCCAACCCCAGATCCCTGTGCACAAGCACACAAAGCCCCACTTACTTTCCCTTCTTAAGAGAGACTCTTCTGGAAGTGGGAGCCAAAGACTGTAGGACCCTGGGGAAGTGGCAGGGAGTGCTCCCAACCCCAGAGCCCAGGCAAAGACTATTTGCCCTTGGGCAGGGATAGAAGCCAACATGGCCTGCAAAGGTACAGAAAACCCTCCCCCCATCCCCCAGTCCCAGGCAAAGGTAAACTCGCAGGGCAGAGTCAGGAAGCGCTCCCAACCATACCACCAACCGTGCATGCGCAACAGGGGCTAGAAATCTACCACTGGGCTTGGGGTCCCACCTAGAAATGATCTCAAGCAAAAGTCCACTGCTGCTGTGGGAGGAGTAAATCAGTAGCTACTGTTGCTGGGGAAGGGGCAGGAGACCCCTCCCCTCCAGGGTCTAGTCTTCTGGGTTGAAGCCCGAAGCAAAGATCAGCTACCGCTGGGGGAGGAGCAGAGAACTCTCTCCTACTCCAGATTCCCCATAGATACTGGGCAGAGCTTGGCTGCCATATGTAGGAAAAGGATGGTAAAAACGTCCCACTCCTGAGATCCAAGTGCCCAAGATCTGGCTAAGTGAGGCTGAATCAAGAGAATTAAGAACCCCTATTCCACCTCCATCTTTAGCCTCCCACCAAATAATGAGAAAAGGTGGTATACAGTGTGGGAAGGCGAGGAGCATAGAAAGAGATCCCTTTGTGGCACAGGCATTTAGGACTTCTTAAAGATGAGGGTACATCAGGAAAAGGGAGGAAAATCTTCCAGCACCCTGGAGTTCACATCAAGTACAAGGCAGCAGCAGTCCACCACTGGAGAGACTTGAAGACTGTGATACACTAACGGTAATTATGGCAACAACAAGACCTAAAATCAGCTCAAATAAAAGCTAGGTTGGCTCAATCCCTCTCATGAAACACTAAGAAAAAGAGGCAAGCCAATTACAGGCATAAATCCTATTCACCTTAGTCTCCACTCTTCTTTTATACAAAATGTCCAGTATTCAATCAAAAATGATGAGACACACACAGCAAGAATATATATTCTGCTATTGTTGGATGTATTCTATATATGTCAGATAGGTCAAGTTGTGACAGTGATTTTATTCGATATTCTTACTGATTTTCTGTCTAGTAATTCTATTAATTACTTTTAGAGGACTACTGAAATCTCCAACTATAATTACTGAACTGTCAATTTCTCCCGTTAGTTCTATCTTGTTGCTTCATGCATTTTGAGGCTTTATCATTATATGTATAATCATTTATAAATACATTCTTGATATATTGACACTTTATTATTAAAATGTATTCCTCGTTGTCTCTAGTAATATTCTTTGTCATAAAGTCTATTTTGTGTGAAATTAATATAGCCACTCCAGCTTTCTTATGGCTACTGTTTGCAAGGTGTATCTTTCCTATCCCTTTACTTTCAACCAATTTTGCATCTTTAAAGAAATGTGCATCTCTTACAGACAGCACATAGTAGGATCTTGCTTTTTTATCCAGTCTGACAATGTCTGCCTTTTCATGTCATTATTGATGAATTGGACTTATGTGTGCCATTTTATAATTTGTTTTCTATATGTCTCATGTTCTATTTATTCTGTTTCTTTTTATGGCCCTCCTTTGTGTTATATATATTTTCTAGTATACTATTTTAATTCCTCTATTAATTTTTAAGCTTTTCTTAGTTTTTTTTTGTTAGTCCTTTATCTAGGAATTACTATGCATCATTAACTCACCATAATCTACATGTTAATACTGACTTAATTTTGATAAAATATAGCAAATTTAATGCAATATAGCTCCATTTCCTCCCCCATCTTTTATGCTGTCTTCATATAGATTAAATCTGTGTATGTTATAAACTGAACAGAGTCTTACATTTATTGCTTTATACAACAGTATGCTTTTTAAAGAAATTAGGAAAAGAGAAAAAACATATATACAGTCCTTTATATTGACCCACATCTTTATCATTTCTTGTGCTCTTCATTCCTTCTAGTGAATCCAAGTTACTGTCTATTGTCATTTTCTTTCCTCCTGAAGGGCTTCCTTTCATATTCCTTATACGGCAGGTATACTCTCCATTTTTGTTAATCTTGGAATTTCTTTGTTTCACTCTCATTTTTTGTAAAATAGTTTTGTTGGATATAGAATTCTTGAATGAGACTACTTTTTTCCTTGCTGCATTTTAACTTGTCATACCACTGCCTTCTGGACTCCATCATATTCTGATAAGTCAGACACCATCCACATTGTTGTTTCTCTTTAAGTGATGAATCATTTTTCTCTTGCTGCTTTCCAGACTTGCTCTTTGTCTTTGTTGTTCAGCAGTTACACTATGATGTGACTAGGTGTGTTTCTTTTTGTGTTTCTCCTTCTTGGAGTTTATTGAGCTGCTTGAATCTGTAGATTACCAGTTTTCATCAGATGTGGAGAGTTTGGGGACCATTGTTTCTTCAAATATTTTTCTGCCTCTTTTTCTCTCTTCTCTTCCTCCAGGACTCCCATTACAGACATGGGGAGACATATCTTGACATCATCTCACAGGTCTCTGAGGCTGTGCTCTTCAATGTCGTGTCTAATCTCTGTTCTTTGAATTGGATAATTTCTATCTTCAGGATTAGTTGTGTTTTTTTTTTTTCTACCATCTCACATCTTCTATTGAGCCCATATACTGAATTTTTCATTTGGCTACTTTACTTTTCAAGGCTAGATTGCTTTTTGTTTTTTGTGTTTTTTTATAATTTCCATTTCTCTATTGAGATTTCTTATTTACTGTCATTGCCAGGTTTTTAAAAATAATTAAACCTACTTTCCTTTAATTTTTTGACATATTTATAATAGCTGCTTTGAGGTCTTTGGGCCCAGTTAGAGTCAGTTTCTATTAACTGCTTTTTTCCATGAATATTAATCACACTTTCCTGTTTCCTTGTAGGTCTCATAATTTTTAGTTGAAAACTAGGCACTTTAGATAATATATTGTAACATTCTAACTCTGTTTCATTTTTCTAAGGACTTTTTTTTTCCTCTGTAACTTGCCTGGACTTAAACTATAAAATCTGTCTCCCCTGTGGTGTGTAGTCACTGATGTCTCTGGACAGATTTTTTTAATTTTAACTTTTACTTTTTACTCTGGCTTCTTAGTGGTTTCCCCTGTGTCTACAAAGCTCAGTGAGTCAGTCAATACTTTGAGTAGAGGCTGGACTCAAACATCTTAAGCCCATAAAACTTCCACCCTCTGCTGCTTGATAAGTGTGTAGTCTGGGAATGTATTCAAATTTGCAATCAGTTAGGTCTTCCTTGGGATTGATTTTCCCTCAGCTCTCTCAAGTTGCCTCCAAGCACCTGTGTAGTTTTCCATCCAGCCAGAGATGTTTGAAGAGCTTATCTCATTTCTAGGATCTCTCCATTAAGTTTCTGGCTGGCCTAACACTCACTCCAACAAGAATTGAAACCTCAGGTTAGTATAGATGATTTTTCCTGTTCCCAACCATGTTCATCACTTTTAGCTGGCGAAGTCACACGTTTGCATCCCCATCTCTCACCCCAAATCAAATCCACCACTTTTGACAACAAAGCTACTGGTTTTCCCAGCCAGCCCAATGTTCTTGCTGATTCAGCTGTTGGGGTAGGGTGTCAGAGTGAACAGAGGGGGGATGCTGCCTGCCCGATGTAATAAAAAAACAATATACAGGCCAGTTAAATTTAAAATTCAAATAAATAATGAGCAATTTTTTAGTATAAGTATGTTCCATGCAATATTGTGGACATAATTATGCTAAAAAATGTTTTGTCATTTATCTGAAATTCAAACTTAACTGAGCATCCTATATTTTATCTGGCAACCCTATGGGTATGAGAGGAGCTTCACACAAGAGCCACATAAGCCCGCTGTTCTTACTTGGAATTCTCTCATTTTCGAGGATAAACTCTTCTCAATTTGTTTTCTGCCTTTGGTCAATTTCTAGTGTCTTTAAATGGATATTTTGGATAATTTTATCCAGTTTCATACTTGTTTTTGCAGAGAGGAATCACCACCATCTTCATAACCAGAAGCTGACCCCCCCCTTAATTTATAAATATTAATAATCTTTAGAAAACTTTAGCTGGTCTCAGCTGTGCTAGGAGAATAAAGGGGAAAATGCCAGTTCTCTCCATGGTTGGACTTAGGTTTAAGAGCAACATTCTCAGATCATTAAGAATGGTCCACAGAGAAAGTTCCAAAGACAAAGTTAACCATGGAAAGTATCAGGTTTCTTGTAGAGTCATTCCACTTCCCCACAGTGAGGTGGTCCTTCTGGATGCTTTGCCAGTGGTGAAAATCACAGCTTTGTGGTAGTGAATTCTCCACCATCATGGAAGGTCTTGGAAAGGTCTGCATTCAGTAATAGTGCAGTACTAGGCAATAAAGTAGGAGATAAGCCAGGCCAAAAATGGTTCCAGGTGCAAGGACTGGTGAGAACAATGACTTGGACTTGAGCTTCATTACTTTTATTTTGTTTTACCAGTGAACATGCAAACAAATGATGCAAGAATACATGCGAGATCTAGGATTTATGATATTCTTATAGATGCAACTCCCCTGCAGCTCCCTTCTTCCTCAAAAAGGTGCATCTGAGTTTTGGTGTTTTCAGTAGGCTATATGGTGCAAAGAATGCTCTCCTGGGATCCAGAGGGTCCAAGAACAGCAGATTCACCATCTTTTGTCTAATTTTAGACCTGGGAGCTCGCATTGAAGATAGGTAGGATATACGAGCATTAGGATCCAAGGGTGTAACTTATCACCATGTGTCAAGTGAGCTAATATCCAGGTTCAGATTCAAAATGTATCACTGCATGACAGTAACATAACACAGCTATTAACACTGACAAAGCACTTTATATAACATAGCTGTTGCCATGTTTTATTCCTTGCTATGCCATTGGGCTGCCAGATATTTCCATGAAGCAGGCCTGGTAATGGCCTACTACAGTGGAAGACAGATTTTTGAGGTCAAAACCAAACTCCACCACTCATCACTTGTGCAGCTTTTGTTTCCTAGCCATAAAAGGAAATGCAAAGCAGAACACATGCTTGAAGCCTTGTTGAGAAGGTTGTCTTAAAATTAAGTAACAGTTTCATTCATTAAGCATTTCCCCATTTTGTTTCTATGCACCTCCAATTATTTCTCCCCACATCACTGAGTAGAATACTCTTTTAAAATCCTAGATCTGCTTATTTTGCTCTCTTCACACATAGATCAGGTATCGTAGATCCTTAGCACCATGCCTAGCACTATGTTGGCACTAAGTAATAACATCTAATATTTAGTGAATCCTTATGCACTGACCCACTTAATTCTTAAAACAAGCTATACAAAACCGTGTGGACTAGCATTATCCTAATTTAAGGGATGAAAAAAGTGAGAAACAGAGAGAGTAAGAACTTGTCCAAAATGACATAGCTAGTAAACATCAAAGCTGGAATTCAAACCAGGTAGTGTAGATCTAAGGTCCACACTCTGACCACGATGTCGCACTGCCTTGTTTTAAATAAAAGAAGGAGCATGAAGAATGACTTTACAAAACCGACAGGTGACATTCATTTCACTATCGCATTCCTTGCATGAAAACAGTGCTGTATTTTATATGGGTGAATTTTCAAATGGGACACTTCATTTAAACACCCCCAATGGAAAGAAGGTTTAATTTATTCTCTTAGATAATTGTAAGAAGATTAAAAGTAGATGCACTAACTTGAAATAAAGCTCCTGGGAACAATAAAATTTAAACGGAAATAAATTAACATTTAGTTTCCTACTAAATGTCACACGGACTTGCTAGTTAACGTTCAGGTGTACTGTTTCTGTTCTATTCCCCCAGTCCCTGCGTTGCCAGTAACAAATCACAGCAATTGGCACTAATTTGTTATTGTATCAGGGCTTCTATTGTCAACCCATGTACTAATAACTTCTGTTTTTACAATGCTTTTCAATGTATAAATTACCTTCTCATACATTATCTCACTTAATCTTCAAAGTAACCCTACGAGACGAGTATTATAATTCTCATGTTAAGATGCATCAAATGACAAACAGGGAGTAATGTTTTCAACGTCACATAGCTTGTAAGCAGCGGAATACAGACTAGATCCTCAACCCAAACTCCAAGCATAATCTCTTTTCTATTGCTCCAAAGCTAGACAAAAAGAGAAAAGGCTTTCTCCATGATATCAAATTCCAACCATTATGGGGCCACACAGACTATAATTCAGTAATAATACTTATGATTAAGTTAGAATCTTGTCTCTCAAGAGCTCAAATACTTTATGCTCCATTAATCTCACTAAATTTCTCTACAGCTCACAAAAGGAAAGGCTGAAACGTGGACAACAGTCCTCCCTCGGTCCTAATGCCAACAACCCAACCAACCCTCATCAGCTCCATGATTTCCCCGTAGCTCCACAGTTGAGCAACTCGGCCGGGGATTTATTTGCCTTCCAGTCACAGAACAAAAAAAAAAAAGTTGAAAGTAACTGCCTTGTTTCCAAGGCACTAGGAGAATTTAGATAGGTTTAGGAGTCTCTTTAATGCTGCAAAAAGAGCAAAGCGGAGGAAAGATCACAGATGAGTAAGTAGATGAGCCAATGGATGTAGTTCTTCCACTCACTCATTGAGTAGCTTTGGGCAAATCTCTCTACCTCCTCTAGGCCTCAGACTCTTCATCTATTACAAAAGGGAGAAGGTGTCTAGATCAGGTGTCTGCAAATGAGAACCTGCGGGTCAAATCCTGTCCAGCGCCTGTTGGGTATATCAGGTTGATTGGAACACAGCCATATCCATTCATCACGTATGGTCTATGGCTGCCTCTGCACTACAAAGGCAGAGTTGAGGAGTTGTGACAGAAACCATCTGGCCTGCAAAGCTTCAAATATTTACTACCTGGCCCTTAACAGAAAAAGTTTGGCAACCCTTGCGCTAGGTCATACTCCAGCCTTCTCCCTCTGGCTGCACATCTCTGGTAATAACAGAATATAAAAAATACATTTGAATTCTGTAATAGCCCTGAACAACAAGAAGGGGTATTCTTTGGCACATA
Source organism: Equus quagga (assembly GCF_021613505.1). NCBI lineage: Eukaryota > Metazoa > Chordata > Mammalia > Perissodactyla > Equidae > Equus > Equus quagga. Next base: position 100,271,164 of record NC_060273.1, read on the forward strand.
AATTTATGAAGACTCCCTGAAAGACAGAGGGCAAATGAGATTAGAAGGAAGAAGGAAGCCCTGGCCCAAAGTATATACAAAAAAGGGGCAGCCATGGAAGGTGGGAATATCTCCAGGGAATACCTAGCTCAGAGAAGTAGGACAGAGAGGAGAGGGGTCCCTGGACAGCTGGTGGTGTGGCTGGTTAGGATCCTATAGCAAGAGAAACCAGATGGCCTGCCCCTCACCAACCTCTTCATTCCCAGGCTCAACAGCAAAGGCAACCACCCCTAGACTGGAGCAGTGAGGTGGGCACATAAGCCAAGGCATTAGAACAGTGCCCCGGTGACTGGCAGCCCCCCAGAAAAACAGGGGAATTGCATTTCCAGGAGAATAACTACTAGTAAACTCTACCCACTGACATAGGCACCAGTCATTGGACACAGGGTGTCATAAAGAGATGCAGCATTCACGGGGGAGCAAAGAGGGAATCTTAATTACAAGATGAGCACAACCAAACATTGCCAAACATCAGAGGAAAATCAGCACCTTGACTGAGAGGTCCCAAGTACAAGCACAACCTAATGCCTCCGTAAACAGTGTTACTAAAGCAAACAGAACAAGACTTCAGAATAACACAAAATATACAAAGAAATCTTAGAAATACATAAAAAGACAATGAGTCTGAAAAAAAAAAAGCCAAAGGATATGAACAGGTAATGCAATTCACAGAAGAGGAAACACAAACAGCCATAAATACACGAAAAGATTCTAATTCTAGTAATCAAGGAGCTTCAAACTCAAACAACAATTACCTGCTATCCCTGCCCCCCACATCAAATGGGTAAAACTTCAAGAGAATGGCAATAACTGTCACTGAGGGAGGAGGACTAAGCAGGCTTATACGCCGTTAGTAGAAGTGTGATTTAGATCAGTTCATTTAACATTAAATACACATGTGTCCTTCAACTCAGCAATTCTCCTTCTTAGCATCTACCTAAGAGAAATACTATTACATGCGCAGAAAGACGCACAAACAAGAATATTCATGCATCACTGTTTAAATAAGGGAAAGTTAAAGCAGCATTAATTTCCATCAGTAATGCATCGTTAACAAACTCTGGTACATGGAGGCTAGGAGACACTCTGCATTCTATGGGACATGACCTCCAATAGGATAAATGTGAGCTCCTTAAGGACAGTGGCTTTATTACCTTATTCTCTTGCCCCTGGAACAATGCCTGCCATATAGACGCACTGAAAATTTATTGAAAGAATTAAATCTATATGAATGTGCCTGTGCTGTACCTTGGGAGGCTGACATATATGGACAATACCACTCTCTTGCTCGCCAGCTTCCTGTTGGGTTCAGCCAATGAAGATCTCCCTCTTAGATCAGAGGGAGTATATTAGTCAGCTGAGGCTGCATAACAAAATACCACAGACTGGGCAGCTTAAACAACAGACATTTATTTCTCACAGTTCTGGAGGCTGGAAAGTCCAAGATTGAGGTCTGGCAGAGTTTGGTTTCTGGTGAGAATGCTTTTCATGGCTTACAGATGGCCATCATCTCACTGTGTGCTCACCTGGTCTTTTCTCAGTGCATACATTTGAAGAAAGAAAGAGAGAGAGCAAGCTCTTTCATGTCTCCTCCTATAGGGCACTGATCCCATCATGACAGCCCCACTCTCATCACTTCATCTAGCCCTAATTACCTCCCATAGGCCCCATCTCCAAATACCATCACTTTGCGGGTTAGAGCTTCAACATCTGAATTTTGGGGATATGCAAACATTTAATCCTTAATAGAGAGGGAGGAGGAAGGGGGAAGGATTTTTATTTCCAAGCTCCCTCCACAGATCTCAGCCCTGCCAAGCAACCCATTCCACACCTCTCTCTATTTCTCTCTCTCTCTCGCTCCCCCTATTGGCCCCCACACCCACTTCTTCCTCATCCCTTATAACTTCTCCCTCCCATCTGGTCCAGTGGTGGTAACAGTGCCCTCATTATACTAATCTCAGGGGACTACACTGTCTACTATGGTTTTCGTACCCTTTGGCCATAAAAGTTCCATTTTTAAAACTCTCCTCAAATTACTCAATTTGAGTTGAGCCGTTTGTTTTCTGTCAGGATTCTGACTGACATGATAGATTGACATGAATAGTTGTCTAGAGCATATTATTAATGAAAAATGCAAGTTTCAGACCAGAGCACAATGACATAATTAATGTAAATATATATATACAAAGCAAAACTAAGTATTTTATATATGTGTGTGTGTGTGTATGTAAATACAGAGAAACATATGAAAGGATGCACACTAAATTGACAACAGTGATTACATCTGAGGAGAAAACAGAATGGCAAGATAAACAGGGAACAGGGGTCAAGGGGAAATTTCAATTTATTCATATCATTAGAATTTTTAACAATGAGTATGCACTTATTTATTACATGCTTAATTAAAATACCTTAAAAGAAAAAAGAGATGAAGGAAATAAAATGTTCACACTACATTTTTAAATGACAGGTACAAAGTATTTCTCTTAAATATGTACATCAAATAAAAGCAGAAGTTATCATTGGATAGTGATATTACATGTGATGTTTGCTTTTGTTTTCTCCTTTCTGTCTTCAAAATTTCCTGAACTGAAAATTGTAAGACTTTTGTAATTACGAAATGATTTACATCATGAATTGGACAAATTAAACTGAGAGGATTGGACTAGATGACCTCTAAAGTTGCTTCTAGGTCTAAGCTATGAACTCTCTGATATTTCACTCAAATTAAACACAAAATGATCAAAACAGAAGAAATCTACAAGGAAATTAGAGGTTTCAGCAAGTGATGGAAGGTCTGAGAAGAATAAATAATAATACATATAAATATTCATGGAAAATATAGAGTAGGGCCATCTGCAGATATGAAAGACACCCAGTCCAGAGTCAGAGGGGGCTGGGGGAATATTCCACAGTCAGTTGGAGAACTGATAAAGACCAGGGCCTTCTCTCTATTGGTAGGGATTCAAGTACTGGGGCCTGGTGGACATCACATGGAAAGGGCACGTGGATCAACTCAACCTCCTCCAGCAGAGTCAGGAGGGGAAGAAGAATTGGGAGAGTGTCCAAGGCCCATGTCTGGCTTATACATGGCTCAAAATCAAATTGGTTGATCGTCCTCGGCCTAAAGCGTGTGTCAAAGCAAATGGGCAATGACAGCAACAGGCAAAGGAGGACTTCCCTTCAGCTGATGGAGAGTCTGTAAGACCGTAATAAAAAACATTTTATTTTATGGAAAAGGTAATTGGGGAACCCACCACTGTGTTCTGGGAACAGAGACACACCACAGCACACTAAAAAGAGATGATGCTGGTCCAACCACACAAAAGGGAGTGAGCAGGGGGGTGGCAGCAGTCCACCGAAAGCTGATATAGGCCTTTGGCTGTAAGGAAGGGACAAAATGAGCCCGTGGCAATTACACCAAGAAGACTGATGAGCCTGACTGAAGGTAGAAGCAGAATTGTTATAACATGTAGGAAAAAACAACAGAAGAACTTAATTTCACTCATTTCTATTCCATGCTGTTCTGTTTACATTCCTGGCTTGCTATTCACTAATTACGTGACTTTGGGCAAGTTCCTTTATCTCTCATTCTTCAGATGACATATACTGTGTCTGGTACATGGTAGGTTCTCAATAAATATTAGCAGCTTTTCCCCACCTCTCATTCTTCCTTTTCCGTCTTATATTTATAGATTTATGCAAATACCAGATATATTTTTAGTGCTGCTTCCAACCCACTGAAATAAACTATGTTATGGAAAGTAATTTGTTTACAAAGCAGATTCATGAATCTGAATGCTAAAGAGGAATTCCTTCCCACGTATAAAAATAACTCGTCTCTGATTTATTAACAAATAACCTACTCACAGGCAAAATTGGAGGTTTACTTAAGTATGCAATGAATTTTTAACCATGCATACCTATTTTAAAACCCTACAGAAGACCATTGAGCAATTTCTGTAGGAAAAGGAAGCAGGAATGGCGATAAGAAAAAAGTCAGAGACTGGAAACTTATTAAGAATTATAATACAACAATCTGCCATTCTAGGTCATTCCAATTCTAACTCCATATGCAAGTGTCTGAGATTGAGTTCCCCAGAGGCTGACTCTGAGATGCAGATTCATGCGAAACTGACTTATTAAGAAGTATTCTGAGGAACAGACAGTAAGGGAGTGAGAAAGGGGACAGGGTAGGGAAGGAAGCCATGCAAGGGTGACATTTCAAGCCAAGGCTTGGAGAATGTAGCTTTAGCTCAATCCCACAGACGACCTCTGGAGATAGTTTAGGAGAGCAAGGGACACTGAGTATTTGTTACCTCACACCTGCCTGTCACTGGTTAAGGGCTGGCTCTGGGGGCACTAAATTCCCAGGCATTCCTGCTTTCCTTGCGCTAAGGCAAAACCGTCTCCAGCAGCCTGAGGGCAGCCCTTCCAGAGAGAAAACACCAAGGAAACAGTACCCAGGTAAGTGGAACTGACTCTGAGGGGATGTGGGCAGAGCACTGATAGTACATATGCGGGAGTTTGTGCATTTACTGATCTCTACCAGTACACCTGTCCTGGGATCTATTCCCAGGACCTTTCCTGCTAGAAATAGAACACACGCACCGGCATTTCTTAATAGTATAGATTTTGTTTCCATACATGAACACAAATCAATCAATATATTAATACAAACAGATTCAGTTGTAAATGGAAGCTAATCTTAACTCTCTGAGTGTTAGAAGAAATTCTACCTTCTTCTCTGTTACAGTCACATTTGCAAATCTTTAAAAGAAATCCTATTCAGGTGTTGTTCTGGAACTATTCTTACTCTATTCAGGAATATCAATTCCTTGAAAAGTAATATTTATTAGGCTATTATGATACTGGGTTTCTTTTATAAAAGAAATACATATTGAACACATGATGCAGCATAATACTCAAATAGAAGGATCTCCACAAAGTGGTGGTCCCTGTTGGTGTAAAGTTATCCATACGCATCATACCCTCCTCCTTGACTCTTGTTTCCAGTAGCCAACTTGACAATTGTGATCTGCAGTAGCAAAGAAAAGATAATCATATTAAGCTCTACTCAGAATTATCTGCTGCTGATTATAGTACAGAATCAACAGATTCTTGAGACAACATAGGTCTCAGGCTGCTTCCCTACGTGATTCATCTTTAACTCCACAAGGAATTTGCAGCTTTGGTGTCCTTCGACTGCTATAGCACAGAAGAAGACGAGAGATTGCCCATCCAAGGATGGCTTCCCTGTAATCCACAAGATTATCCCCCTTCCACTTTTACCCACATCCTCTAGTAAAGCATGCAGGCTCGGCCATTTAAATTATACATTCTAATTTGTTACAATTCAGGGAACTCTCAGATATAAACTATGATTGGGCAGATCTGTCATTCCTTGATGGTTCACTCTTACTTCACTTCAATGCAAGAATTGTTTCTCTCTGCCCCTTGGATCCAGAGAAAGTTGAGTCTTTTTCATATGGGTCTCCTGCTAGGTTTTGGATGTATCTCGCCCCAAGAACTCCTACTTCTAAAGGCTTATCATTCCTTTTCTGTTCTCACAGGCCTCCCAAATGCCACAGTTTTTTCACAACTCTGTACCCCATCTCTCATATGGGAGTCATCTACCCAGGTGCTCTATCCTTTCTCAGAATAATAACATCAGAACACTGAAACTGTTGACAATTCAATTACAATTTCATGACTCTGGACCTAAGCCAAATGGAAATTCTTAGTCAATCAAAAATCTGAATAAAATATATCCTTTAGATTATGGAAAAGGGATAGGATGGGAATTAAATGTTCCCGTGGACTAGAGAATAAAAGGAGGAGTAGAAAGTGAAAAAAGAAAATATGTCAAGAAAAAAATGCAAAGGGAAAAAGATTGGAGAGAGCGTAAAACAAATGGGCAACTGAAAATCAGAAGAGAATTATAGAAAGTGGTAATATTGAAAATCACTGCTCAGAAACTGATGGAAGATACTGGGTCGAGGCCAGGCAAAAGTCTCCCACGGCAGAGCAAGAATGTGGAGAAGGAGGCCAACCTTGGCTCTAAACTCCACCAGCCTCCTCCACCGCAATCCTTCGGTGCTGCCTCCCTCTGCCTTTCTAGTTTCCCATCTGTCAAATACGCTCACGAATTCCTGGGACGGAATACCTTTGTCACTCTGTTGTGAGAATTTTAAGCATGGAAAGTGCTTTGATCTTGTTGAGGAAAATGTAATTTCAAAGCTGCATCATCATATTTGCCTGCAAGCAAGCAATCCATACACAGATGCTTTTAAAAATGTTTACATCAAGCCAGGTATCTACTGTGCTCTTTGTTGAAAAGACTTCCTTCTTTTTCCATTACTGTCATATAATTGGATTGTATTATATTAACTAAACATTATATTACGATAACTAAATTAATTCTTTTAAAGAGGTCAAAGTGACACTGAAAAAACGAAATAGAAGCTCAAGCTAGATTTTACTCCTCAGTATTTATCAAATAATTCAACCTCATTCAACAAATATCTGTTGATGTCTTCTATATTCCAAGGCACCATGAGGGTTATGAGGATAAAAAACAGACTCTGCCACAGACGTGGTTGTAGATATACATTCTATAAGCACCTATCAGCGCTTTTGTGAAGATTGCTGGAGACACCCTTCTCAACACACAGCCCTCTGTCAAATATTCAGCCCTCCACTGACACCTTCCAGAACCCATACTCTAATACCACCCACCACGTTATGCACTCAGACACCCAGAAGATCTAGCTCTGCAAAGCATAGAGGGCATGAACCACTCCAATAAGTGGATTCCATTGTCATCAACACAATTCCAGGAATAAGTCTAAGATGACCACAAAAACTCCATATTACCTCCCTCTAACGAATTGTTCAGAGAACTGATTTAATTAATTGGTATTTTTATCAGAGGAAGTAATACAATCAAACAGTTGAATAGTCAAATATACTGAAAGGCTCATAATGAGAAAGAAAATTCACTTCTTACTCCTCCCAAATGCCCACTTGACTGCCGGGGAACAAACACTTTCAATGGCTTTAAGTGTTTCCTCTAGAATTTGCCTTCCATATTCCTAAATAATATATATATTCAGCTTTTTATTCACTTAAAAATTTAAGATATTATCTATTGCCTTCCAAGTACTGTAGATGATGATTTAGCTCTCTTAAATTCCTACCATCTTTCCACAATCTTCCAAATACAGTAATATGACAACTTATGTATAAATCTGTAGTGGGCATTCATATTACTGGAATTAACTAAAAATATTTTACTACAGAGTTGTGTTATAGTATTATTTCATTTCCTTTATTACATAAATAATTTTATGTATTTTATAATTAAATTTGTAGTATGTTATAATTATATCATATTAAAAGGTGTATTATGCTAATTATATTATATAATCACAATAAAATCTAATATTGCATTATAAACATCAAAATTATGTTATTACATAATTTCATATATTATGTTTATATTTCATGTTATAATTATATATTTATATTATATTACATGTTATATTGTCATAAAATAAATATTAAATTTATTGTATTGTATGACTATTAAATCATATTATAATATGGTTTGATTTCTTTTGTTATATAAGTTTTCTGAGAACTGAGGATTGCTCATGTTTTTGTTTGTCTATTCAACTATTGTTTCTTAGATTCCCTTACATACCAGGCTCTATTCTGAGCACTTGGGATATAGCTGTGAACAGACAGACAAAGATCCCTGACCTCTTGGCTCTGACATTCCAGTAGGACACAATAAACACAGTAAATAATTAAATTTAGAGGTTGGTAGATGGTATTAAAAAACCTATGTCCTTAGTTTTCTTTCTTTTTTTTTTTTTTTTAGGAAGATTAGCCCTGAGCTAGCTGCTGCCAATCCTCCTCTTTTTGCTGAGGAAGCCTGGCCCTGAGCTAACATCCGTGCCCATCTTCCTCTACTTTATATGTGGGACGTCTACCACAGCATGGCTTGCCAAGCAGTGGCATGTCCTCGCCTGGGATCTGAACGAGCAAACCCCAGGGTGCCAAAGCGGAATGTGTGCACTTAACCACTGAGCCACGGGGCCAGCCCCTGTCCTAGTTTTCTATGTATTACGCTTAATTTTTGTCCACATGCTCCACCATATCTGTCAAATGCCTACCAGTATTATTTTTCAAATGTTCAAACATTTCAGCTAATCTGATTTTAAAAGGAATCCCCCCATCAGCAAAGAGCTGGACATTTATTGAGGTACTCCCACATATCAATATATCCAATTTACCCAAACAAGAAACTTCCCACCTCCTCCCGGGCTATAGGTGTCCTGAGAATCAGCCTGTCCTGAGAAGAGAAACTGGGAGCACCATACTCAGTACGGAGCCTTCTTTAACCCTATTGTATTCAACCATGAGCTTCAGCCCTCCATTATGTGAGTATCCCTTAAGCTGGAAGTGCCAGCTCAGAGGCAACACTCTGTGAGGATGTGTGTCACCCTTTAGGATGTAATATACGCACTGAATCAGAGACCTCTATTCCCTGCTAAGAAGAACACATGGATCCAGGAACCAGGGCATAGAAACAGAAATAGCCCACTTAGCATCATTCCCAATGTCCCACACAGGCATTCTGTGCTTCCTGTTCCCATAGCTCTGGGCTCTGCCGAGTTAAAAGTCCTAGTCCACAAATGGGGGCACACTCTTGCCAGGGAACACAACAAAGTTCTCCTTAACTACAAGCTATGACTGCAACCTGGGCACTTTGAACTCCTAATGTCCAAGGACCAAGAGACAAGAAGAGCAGTTACCGTCGTGGCGAGCATAATTGACCCTGACTATTGGATGGAAGTGGAAACAAGGAGGAATATGTGTGAAATTCAGGTGACCCACTTGGGCATCTCTTGCTACTCCCTTGTCCAATTTTGACTGTAAATGGACAAGTGTAACAGCCCCAACTTGAGAGCAGCTCAGACGCCTCAGGAATGAGAGTTTGGATCATACCACCAAGTAAGGCACCAAGGCCAGCAGAGGTGATAGCTGAAAGCAAGAGAATTTAGAATGGATAGTGTAAGAGGAAAATGATAAGTACCAGATGCAAGCCCAAGACCAACTATGGCAATGAGGGCAATAGTAGATCATCCTGATAACTTATTTTAAGTTTCCCCTCAGGAAAAGAGGCCACTGGAACCCTGAAGGATCTGTTCCCTGAACATGCGGATCCACAGGGCACAAGGTGTAGACTGTGGCAGCTGTGGAAGTGTGCCACTCAAATCTCTTTTCAAGAAAGAACTTGCTGTTCAGCTGCACGGACGCATTTGGGTGAGAGCCTCCAGCTGATAGCACCTTCAAGCTCTGCCTCAGCTTTTGAGGCAAGGGCATACTCTTTCCAGGCAGCCTGCAGCCAGTGACTAAGCATTTCTGCCCAATGTGGGGCTCTAGAGGGTAACCATTGCTCTGAGGCTCCACACTGATTTTGTCAGACCTACATTGTCGTCCGAGAGTTGCCTTCCCCAATCTTGCTTCCTCCCTTCTTTTTTCACAGATGTCAGATTGCATCCTACTCTGAAAACTTTCCCTGCCCAATTCTGCTTCATGCTTCTTTAATCTTTCAAAGGCAATACCTCAATCCAATACACTCTTGCACTCCTGCTCTATCTCAGTATCTGTTTCCTGGAGGATTCAATTGACACTCCACTTGAGTAGATTCTGAATGATTTGGGATAAAGTGGATCCCATGGTCACATACCTCCAGCCATGCCTCTTTTTCCGTAAGGTACGTAGCTTGGTCCTACATGAAGTTTTGCAGAATCCCATGTCGATGAGTCAAACATTCTCTAAGCCCTTGGATAGTGCTTCTGACTGAGGCCTTGAAGATGCAAAAGACAAACCCATAATCAGAACATTTATCTATCCCAGTCAAGATGAATTGTTGCCCTTTCCAGGGTAGAAGGGGTTCGATTTAACCAATTTTCCACCAAGTGCCCAGTTGCTCACCTTGAGGAATATTGCTGTATCAGGAGCTCAGCATCAGGCTCTCGTTGATAGGTCAACCATTCACAAGCAGCTGGATAAGCCTACATGGAGAGACCCCATGCAAATGTGTCCATACATAGCTTTTCTATCTCCCAATAATTACTCCATTCAGAAGCTCATTGTATGAGCACTGGCATGGCTGAGAATAGTTGCTGGCTAACCCCAATTGGCTGAGTTGTTCTGTCCACTTGGTTAGTGACTCTTCCCCAGTAGATGCTTTCTGTTGTATACTAGCATGTAATACAAAGACACTCACACTTGTCTGTTCCCGTATGTCCATCCACATGCCTCTACACAAAAATTCCTTTTCTCCTACCTCTCAGTCTTGCTTATTCCAGGCCCCTGACCATTCATCTAAGCTATCTGCAACTGTTTATAAATCCACCTATATCCCTACCTTAGGCCACTTCTTCTTCCACATAGAGGATAACTAAGTGAACTGCCCAAAGTTCTGCCCATAGGTAGTATTTCCTCATACCACTGTCTTTCAAAATTACCCCCAAATTGGGATGAGGTGCACCAGCAGTAAACTTTCACTTGTACCAGTGTACCAGGCCTACCCATCCATAAACAAAGCTCAGGTTTTGCCACCTTCACCAGCTGATTGTAGGGGACCTCCCAGGAAGTCACAGGTGTGAGCTAAGGGAGAGACTTCACTGTAAATCTTCCACAGCCAGCCACAGCAGTTCTAGCATCTCTACCAATCATTTTTTCCAAGTTTCCTAGACCCATCCCAGCAGAATATTAGCAGCTATCTCCAGCACTCTTGCCAGGCTTTAAATCCTGTATCAAAGGAAAGTGTCTCATAGTTTTCAAAAATCTCCCCTATGCAGTTTTAAGTTCCAACTCCCTTAATCGAGCACCTCAGTATTCACTGCCTGGCACACCCTCCTGGTTTTTGACAGGTCCTTCAGCTCCTTTTGCATATAACACCTCCCTTCCATTAGCAAGCCTAGACTTTCCCCACTGGGTCATGCTGAGACTTGACCTTAGTCATTGGTCTAGTGGCTAGGAAGAGAAATGGGGGAAGATCCTGAGAGGGCCAGTATTGTCCTGTAGGCACTTCTATCAAATGTGGCTCCTTTGTAGTAGTTAAGCAAGAAGGAGGACTCTGCCTTTCAACAAGGTGACCTACTACAGCTCCAAGAGTTCAAAGGAAACTGGGAATTCCAAGTACACAAGTATAGCTACCCAGTTATCCTCATTCCAAATCTCAGAGTCCTACTCCCTCCCTAATAGGGACCTCAGTCTGTCACAGAAGACTTGCCTAGGTTGAGAATTCGGCTTTCTCCAAAGTTCTGTCACTCTGACAATTCAGTCCTCTACCTGGTATTTAACTCGGTCATCCCTTTAAGTTCTGCCAGAAAAGCTCTCTTACTGTCACACTTTCATTTGAGCTGGTAATTAATTACCATGAGCATGAAGGGCATTCAGCAACAGGCATCCAGTTCAGTCCTCAGAACACTATTGCTCCTGAACCTCTCAAATGCCAGAGAGATCACACAAGCCAGTGCATCTGCTGCTACCTGTATCCCACCCCAGTGCACCACAAGTAAAAACCTTAACAACTGCACTGCTGCTACATACCAGGGCCTATCAGTACCTCGTCTATCACCAGTGATAGGGACTCACTGCCAGCCACCTGGGAAGTGATGTAACTTCAGAATCCCCTAGAATCTGCTTCCCAGGACCCCTCTTCTGGTACCAACCATCATAGGTCAGATGCTCTAGAAGCAGAGTCTGAACCAGGGATTTAAATTCATGGGTAAAGGGGATGTGGGCAAGGCACCAAGTGTCCACCAAGTTCCCCATCCACTCAACGTTTCAGACACAAGCACTGTTTTCCAAGATTGAGACAGACTGGATTTGAAATATCTATTCCAAAATGACGATATGGAAATGGGAGTCTTTCCCATCAGAAACTCAAAATATTATGCCCAATCGTAAAAAGAAATGTTATCATTTTCACTCCATGGACTTAGAATGAGAAATCTAGATGGTGCTACAAATTCAAAAAAGTTTAGCTATCATAGATCATCAACAAGGAATCAAGTCTAATAAAAACAGGCATCAATAGTCAAGGAGAAGGTGGGAATCCAGGTTTCAGAAATTCCATTCCAACCAATCTACCAATTGTGTAAGAGAATGCAAATGATTAAAATAAATAAACTTTAAAATATGTAGGAATTCAAAATAAAGCATGTCTTCTATTAACTTCACATAAGGCTAAGCCTAAAACATCTCATAATTAATTATATCAGAAAACTAATGTACTTTATAATTCTAGAGAGAAAATGTGCAAAGATGTGCTTGCAAGACATTTTTAGCTCAAATTTCTCTGTTTGAATTCATAAAGCTCCCTTCTGGTTTCCAATCTGTCACAAGAAAAAGTACCTAATTGATTGCAATTCCAGAATTGGTGGAAAACAGAAACAATCCAAAGGCCAATAATAGAATTGAAATGCTTTTCTTTTTTACCAAAAACTAGGTTTGCATCCAAAGACATAGGCTTTGAAAAATGCATTATTTATTTAGCACTGAGAATAGGGAAGCCAGACTATGTTCAGGAGTTTTCTTGCTTTCTGTTATCAAAATGACATTCTGCTTTACAACCACACTTCCTCCCTAATAGGCTTGCTATTTCCATTTAAAATGTGTAACCCTTTTTCTTAGAGGGCAAAAGAGGAGTCACATAGTAGAGCATTCTGAGCCTTTCAATATGGAAATTATCCAAATAAGGTACAAATTCAGCACAGTTGTTTGCAAAAAAACAAAAAAAGGACCTTGAGCAAACATTGATATTTCTGCATTTCAGTTTGCTTCCAAAGATCAGAAATTTCCAGCATCAATAGGAGAAAAGGAGTAAAGCTTGCACAACTCCAGCATACTCCCAGGGTACCCACTATTATCAACATTTTGTCTGGTCATGTATTAAAAAAGAAACGTAGCAGTTGAGGTAAAAAGGGAACACAGATGGTTGTGAGGGAAAGTTTAGAATCTCAAAGAGTAAACAACAAATAGGAAGTCTTTCATGTTGACAAATTCTTTTCCAGAAAAAGGAAGGCCTAGAAATGGTCGAATTTCTATACTCCAAGTTCTGAAGCGAAAAATGTAATATGGAATACCTTGGCTATCAGTGTATATGAGTAAAGTTCATTCAAAAATATAAGGGAAAAACTTTTAAGAATCCCAAGCCTAGAATCACAAGATTTAGAGCTGAAGGAGCCGGGCCGGCCCCATGGCCCAGTGATTAAGTTCGCAGGCTCTGCTTCAGTGGCCCAGGGTTTTGCTGATTTGGATCCTGGGCGTGGACATGGCACCATTCATCAGGCCATGCTGAGGTGGCGTCCCACGTAGCACAACCAGAAGGACCTACAACTAGCATATACAACTATGTACTGGGGGGCTTTGGGGAGAAGAAGAAGAAGAAAAAAAAGATTGGCAACAGATATTAACTCAGGTGCCAATCTTTAAAAAAAAGAATGGCAGTGAAAGGGGAGTTTAAGCCTTAAAAGAAAAAAGAAAAAGAGCTGAAGGAGCTAGAAGATTATTCAACAGATGAGGAACTGGTTAGGTATTTAACTTGGACATTTCTATAATGTTCACAGAATAGTTATAGTTGTTCATTAATAAATTCCTTTGGATACTAAATGCCAGCAAAAATTAAAATTTCCTGGAGGCATGGAATTTTCAACCAAATATAAACCTTGACTACAACCCATAGGAACTGCTGGCTATCCTAGGAAATCCAGATCTGGGTTAAGTACATTCACCAATTCTTTCTCAAGAAATGCCAGTACAAGCAGTCTAGATGTCTGCTCTTGGCATTTCAGATCAGTGGAGAAAATAGTTGTCTATTAAATAAATGGTGTTGCAACAATTGGCTAAATTTTGGGAGAAAATTAAGGTAGATTTCTACTTCATAGCAATTATAAAAATAAAATACAGATCAATAAAAGAGCTAATTTTAAAATTAAGAATTATAAATAAATATAGGCAATTCTGTTGATATCTGTTGCTATATTTCAGTTGATACCTACATAATGAGAAGGCAGCACCCACATAAAGATCTAGAGAAAGAACATCTACAGAAGAAAAAACTAGTACAAAAGCACTGATGCCAGAATAAGCTTGGCATGTTCAAGATCAAAGAAATACAATGTGCTTATAGTGAGGAGAGGAAGGAAGGAAGCAGAAGATGAGGTCCCAGAGCTAGGAAAGAACAGGATTATATGAGGCCTTCTAGGCCTTGTCAAGGAGATTGGAATTTATTCTCAGTGTAACAGAAGTTTTAGAGTGTTTTAAGCAAGGGTGACACGATCTGATTTGTGCTCTAGAAAGACCAGTCAGGAAGACTGAAGGAGGAGTGAAGAGTAGAATCAAGGACTGTAGAAATAATGCAAAGAGATTACGGGGACTTTCACTAATAGGGAATAAAAGTAAGAAGGCAATCCAGGATGACTCCAAGGTGGCAGCCTAGAATGGATGGTGTGCCACTTATTTGGGGGAGGGGGCAACTTAAGAGGAGAGGAGTTAATAGTTCTATTTGGGGTATGTTACAACCCCAATGCTTATTATACATCCTATAGACATGCCCAATATCAGTTCAATATCTGAGCAAGGAGCCCAGGGAAGAGATTTGGGGCTGGAAATATAAATTTGAGGATTCACCAACATATAGATGTTATCTGAAGCCAAAGGGCTAGGTCAGATGAGGGAGGAAGAGAACATAGAAAAACAAAAGATCAGGACCAAAGACGGAGCCTGAAGGACTCTTATTTTCAGAGGTCTGGTGGAGGAGAGGAGAGGAGCTGGCAACAAGATTGCAAAAGAGGGTCCCAGAAGGGAGGGAAAAACCAGGCTTACCATGTCACTGAAGCCTAAAGAAGAAAGTATTTCAAGGAGGGAGTCATCAACCATGTCAACTGCTGTTGAGAGGTCAAGTGGGACAAAGAGAGAGAATTGGCAATTGACTCTGACACGGTATAAATCACTGGTGACCTTGATAAGTGTGATAAGAGCTGCTTCACTAGAGTGATTTGGATAAAAGCTCCATTCCAATGAGTTAAGCAGAGAAGGAAAATGAGAATGAGACAGCAAGTATAAGCACCTCTTTCAAGTAATTTCACTATGAACAGAAATGAAAATGGGGCAGTAGCTGGAGGAGGGCAACAATCCTTAGGATGTTTGCTAATGCATGATAATAAGGCATTTTATATGCTATTGCAAATTGTTTTTAATAATCTGTTAATTAACATTTATTCAGCATTTACACTGTGCCATGCACTGGCCCACATACTTTCTTGTATTGCTCATTTAATTATCAAAAGTATTGTAATTTTAGAGATAAAGTTACCGAGGCACAGAGAAGTCAATTAATTTGCCCAAAGTCACACTGTCAATAAGATGCAGAGCCATGATTTGAAAACTGGTAATGTGAGCTCTTTACTGCTGCAGCAGAAGATGCAAGAAAGAAAGCAAATAATTGTAGAAAAGTAGTCCCTGAGAAGGTGAGTGGGTGGGATCCAGGAGAAAGCAGAGGGATCAGTCTTAGAAACAAAAGCAGATGGAAAACAGAGTATATGGACACAAACACAGGTAGTTAGAATTCATGGTGGGAATAGGTATTGCATCTAATTGCATCTTATTATTTGTATAATTAAAAGATAACTTTAAAATATTATTAAGACTTTCCCTTTCCATAGGGGAGCAAATGTGTAACCAAGCAAGTGGTTTGTGTAAGTACTCAGAATGGAGCCTGGAACATAGTGGGGACTTTGTAGGTTTAGCTTCTCTTAAGCTCAATAGTGTCACCTAATGCTCTTAAGAAGCATGTACAAGACATAGTGGGGACTTAAAAGAGAGAGTGGTCAGTTCGACTGGGAGAGAAGCTAGATCAGAAAGGTCTTTAAGACAAAGGATTCTTGAGTCCACACTTGAGACAACTTTTGAAAAATGAGTAGGTGTAGTTAAGGCAAGTGGATGGGGTGGAGGATGGCAAAGAGCATTACAGAGAGAGGGAAAACATGAGCATCAGGGCCTCCAGAAGGATCAAACCAGCTATCAAACTAAAGGATCCACAAATAATGCCTTATGGCTGAAATATCTTTCAAAGAGGGTCAATGCAAGAAAGAGGGTTGAAGAGATAAACAGGAGGGCCCAGGTATAAAAAGGAGCTTGTATACTATACAAGAGGCTTCTAATCAGATCTGCAATTGAGAAAGATTACTTTGGTTATAAAATGAGGGTGGGGAGGGGGTTCAAAACTGGAGACAGGAAGACCAATTACTAACGTCATAGAAATAAAAGAATCTGACATCATAAGGTAGCTGTAAGAGAAGATAAAAATGAAGACGAATTAAACAGAAAAATATGGCATGTGCGGTATTAAACAGAAGGAAGTAAATGAGAGGATAATGATCAATAAAACATAAAAGAAAAACTAAAAGTACTTCATAAATGAGTAAATATAAGCTCCCCTGAAAAAGAGCCTCTGCCAAAAACAAAAACAAAAAGTGTATGGAGAGTTTAAAAAAGAGAAGAAAACAGAAATAAAAAAAGGTGGGTTAGTTACAGCCAACCTAAGAGAAATATGATGAGAAGGGATCATCTACTTCTAACAAAGTTTTGGTCACAGAAGCAAAGCATTTGGAAGGAAATCAACTGGCCCTTGGGTTTTTAGAGGTTATGACCAAGGAACAGCTGGGTAGGTGCCAAAGATGGACGCCTGGAGCACCAGCCACACCCTTTCTCAAATACGAAAATACAAGAAATTGGAAGCAGAACCTCATAGACAAGTAGGTAACTCTGTGAGACTGGACAGAGGGAGGTCCCAGGGGGGAACTGCTGATGTGTTAGAGAAATTCTGGGGCACCATAGCTCTGTCAATTTTCTAAAGGATTCCAACCCAGTCCATGTAGATAACAAACCATATCCACAATGACAAGCTTAGTGTATTAGGGGGTTTCACTGCATGGAAGAAAACAAAGATGGGAAAAGAAGAACATTGGTGCCCCTGGTGCCTTCAATGGGTTGGCCAGAGATTGAGGTAGTCTGAGCAGCCTGGGTCAGAAGAAGAGTAAGGGATCAATGGTATCATTGGCAGAACTGAAGAGGGGGAGAGAGATTTGAAAGGGTTATGGAGACAGAATCTACAAGATTTTATGACTAAATGGATTTGTTGTATGAGAGAGAGAGACGAGTCAAAGCTGATACCCCTGTTTCCAGCTTGGAGGACTTGATGGCCAACAACCAAATGAGAGCAGACTGAATTCAGTTTGGATACATTGAGGCTGAGAGGCTGGTGAGGTTTCAGTGAAAGTGTGGACCAGGAGCTCAGGAGAAAGGTCTGGACTGAGAAAGTGGTTTCTAGCCATCAGGACATAAGTGGTGTTAAACCATGCAGAGACTGCCTGGATCCAGTCATACACCAAGAGCAGACAGAGGAAGAAGATCCAGCAAAGGGACCAGGAGACATCAGTCCAAGAGGTAGAAAGAGTACTGGGGAGGACTCGATTTCAAGGAGACTAATTAACCAATAACATCAGGGTCAAAGCTGGTTTGGTATTTTAGTTTTTATTTAGTCAATGAACAGAAATTATTTTAATAAATACACCACTGTTCACTTAACACAGTTGATACAAAGCAGGCATGACAAACATTTCTGATAGGAACACAAGCACATCTTGCTATAACAGTAGCATGACCTTCACGGGAGAGCAACTTTTAGAGACAAACCCTTTCCCCGAACTCTCTTCTCTTGCAATTTTCTCCCTTGAACAATTTTGAATCATTAAGAGGCACAGCTTCTAATTAACCTAGTAATAGCTCCTAATTACTGTGTGTACTCAAGTCGAGACTTGGAAATCTCTCTAGATAGCACAGTCATGAGACTGTGAGAAAAATTTGGTTAAATACAATATGATTTTTATTAAAAATTGATACCTTCCTTCTCTAAGATTAAAAAATAATAATAAAGACCCTCCTCATATATGCTCCTTCTCCATCACCAAATTTCACTGCTTTTCGAGGGAAGTGAAGTGGCGAAGAAACATTAAGGACCCACGGGAAAAGCTAATTAATAAGTTAACCATTGACCAATTGCTCTTGGAAAAAAAATTCTGTGCATTGAGTAACTAGAAAGAGAAGCACCATGTTTCTTTCTACTTTTAATAAGCTGAGATGCCCCTTTTAGGTGCTGAAGACCCTGAAGTATATGCTCTCATTTTCTATAATTAAACCAGATTTAAAAGAAGTGGGAATTTTTTTTACTCCAATTGACATGATATTTAGACCACGGATGTTTGTTTCCACAGTTTCATATGATCTCTAAAGAGGGAAGCTCAAAATATTCCTCTCTCCCACCTTATAAAGGGTTTTCAAGGTGATAATTTCTGATACAACAATTTTGTAACTTTTGAGAAATATTAGGCTACCTAGGACATAAGTTCTCCGACTCTTCCCCAATCCCCTCCTAAACATTCCTGAGGGATGTGACCCACTCCCATCTGTGAAAGAGTACATATAGAACCAATTCCCAAAGTGCACACAGCATGCACATGAACAGAAGAGATAAGTGTTTCATTTGCCCCTCTCTTTTCTCCCCACTGCTAGGCACATGTGGGACACAATTTCCTGAGAAGAACAGAGAGTGGTTAAAAGTGCTCCCGAAAGCTTTTTGGTTCAGCCATCTTTTCTCCATTAGGAAAGTGTTCTCTGACATTCATCCAAGTCATTGGGGAACAGGGACAACTCACATCTCATTATCATTTTTCTTCTGCTTCCATGCATACTTTGAACCAAGAGCCTGCTGAGGAAACCAGACATGAAGGCAAACCAAACACAAATAGTGTAAATATCTTTGTTTCTTCCAGGCCACATGATTTCATTCCTGAATGAGTCTCACATTTCATCAAAACCAGAGACTCTTTAAAAGGAGGCAAGATATTATAAATCACTACAAAGTAAACACCATTTTCGCAACTTAGCAGCATAAACAATGTAATACATATAAATAAGACAAAAACATTCCATGATATAAATCCTATTACTGGCAGAACAGACAGGCACAACCTTGAAAGCATCCTTGGGAGCCGCAGTATAACTGGATCTGACAGCCTGCACACAGCATTTACATGCTGTGAAATCGTACATTCGATTCCTGAGGAATTATGAATAAATGCTAAATAAAACCATTTCTCTACTGATTTGAGCCCAAAATGGGGGAGCGGGGGCCTTTAAATTGAACTGACAATGTACTCACCTTGGAATGAGAGTTATTCACCCTTTCTTTTGCTCAGAGAGAAGAACAAGAGTGGCAGGCAGCAGAGAAAAGCGGAGTGTGGCTATCAAGATGACTGTGAGTTGTAGGGGAAATATGAAAGGATAATATCTCTTCATTAATCTAAAATCCTTTCCTGCAGAGGCCTGGAAATCAAAGTGGGCAAATGGAGTCAGTTTGCTTGGAAGCTACAGTTTAGTCTCCAGATCTACAGATTCTGGTTCTGGTATTGCAACTCCCTATGGACCAACATTTCCACTCCTCTCAGAAGAGGAACTCGTCCTTCAGCTCTCCTGCTTCTCTTCTCCCCACTCCCGCCTTCTCCCTCACAATTCAATAAACCACACCTTTACTGAGGACATACTATATGCTGAAAAGTACATATCCTAGCCAACCTGACGACTCCACAGACAGACATTCCTACAGTAGGACCGACTGGGATTACTCCAATTCCCTAGCCTCGATGGAATTCAAGCTCTGAAAGAGAATCAGAGGAGAATGTAGTAGTGTTCATTCATGCTAAAAATGAGGTTTGCTTATGTGCTTAGGTATTCACATATGTGCCCAGAAATATATATGTACACAAATACACAGAAACACATAGAAATAACCACAATTATGGCTTACCATCTCCTTTACCTAGAGGACTACGTAATGTGCAGCCGCCTCCACTCAGGTACCATTTCAAAACACGTTTTGCTTTTTTGTGACATCTTTTTCCTGTCTACATTACCCTTGATGCTCATCTTACTCCGATTTCATCTCTACAGAAATGTTGAGGAAGAAATAACATTTTGTAATATACTGCAATTTATCCCACATTGGAGCCATGAAGTTGCAGTTTCCCATGGGTAATTTATAACTAACCTAAGAAGCATCTCTAACTTTGGAGGACCAGGGGCTAGAAATATCTCAAAACACTAAGCCATCAGTGTTACTCGTTGTCTGCTAGCAGGCTTTGCTAATTCAACCAAGACTACTTTTACAAAGGGTTATTAGTGACTTTAAGGATTTCACTAAACACTAAACTGTTGTACTCTGCTCATTTCAGTTGAATCTTCTAAATGTCCAGGTTTTTCTCATAGAAAATGATCTCATTGATCTGTCAAGGATTAATTATCCCAAGTGCTAAAGGCCGTTATCAGACCAAGGCTCATTTTGCTTTGGCCTTCATTCCATCAAGCTTTGAAAAATGACTGAAATTTTAAAGGACAAACTTCCCAGGCGGGCAATGTGAAAAGACAGTAGACTGAAGATCTGTCCTTCCAGCTCCCCTCATATTCAACAAACTGTAGAAATGTCTCTCTGTGATGTTTCCAAGACTGTTGTCTGCTGCACAGGAAAAATATTAGTGTTGCCTTAAGCAGGCCAGCCTCACGCTGATTGCCATCCTAAAGGGCAGAAATTATAGCAAGCTTCCTGCCAGGTGTCCTGATAGATGGATAATTATGCCACACACACACTATGAAACCCCAACTGTACACATATGCACGCAACCACACACATCCAGCCACATACAACCCTCAGGCATAAACACTGCCCAGAGAGCTCATTTCTAACCACACCGTGGGCTGCTGGCTTATTTAGCCTTAGCTCCACAGGATTTCAAAAGCCATTCGGTTTGGCTGCTTTTCCATCAAATGGGAAGAAAACTGCTTAACCTAAGACTTTAAGCTTTAAATCTTCATATTCCTTCTCTATGAGAGAGAGAAGTGAGAACTCGGTCCTGCTTGGTTTTACTATATTGCTAAATTACCCATAAAATGCTGATTTTTCTTTTTTAAAAGGATAGATTAAGAAAAAGCTTCTAAAGAAAATAAAACCAAGCAATCGGGGAGAATCTCCCTAGTAACTCGTGGGTGTTTTCGATGGACAGGGGAATTCACAGCAGGGAGCAGAAGAGCCTGAACTGCTCAAAATGCAGGATTAATCCGCTCAGGCTGCGAGGAGAAGCCCTGGGGAAGCGCGGGGCTTTTCCACCCGCTGCACGAGTACCGAGCAGGAGGCTCCCGCCCCTTTCGTTACCGCCCTCCGGTTTTCGTCCTGATGTCTCCTAATTTTCCAACAGCTTAGACGTTTAAAAACAATTGTGTCCTTTGAAACACTTGAAGCACCAACAGGTGAATATAATTAGTTCGACCTTAATGAGGTGGGATAAGGAGGGGTGTTCTTTAATCCTTCTTTCTGTTAAAAAAACAACGGCTTTCCTGAGCCAGAAATAAAGTAAAAATGGAAATCTGTGGATACTCTGGTTACCTGGCAACCCAAACCCATGGGCTGCATCTGCTCGCATCCTAATATCCTCCAGCATGAAAGATGCAGTCAGAAGGGATTCCCTTCGTGTGCAGCCTCTGTACTCTCGTCCATTCATTCATCCCCAATTATTTGGCTTCCAAGTCAGTAGGGCAGAGTTCTGCAGGCTCTAATACTCGTCTCTGCAGAGGTGGAAGCTTCCACTAGGGAATTTACCATAACGCCTTTCAAAATAAACCAGCGTTTTGCAAACCCCCTGGGAAAACTGTTAAAAGGTAAAAACGAGGAGGGGGCTTCTGGGGGAGCATTGCTCATGGCTGCCCGGCAGTTCCTTCCCGCTGCTCTGGGATATCTGCAGTGTCATGCCTATTTCATCTGAACCTCACGGCCTGAGGCTTCTCACTCAGGGAATTGCCTGTCACACTGCAGATTCATCTATAAATAATCAGCCCAAATTGGCTACTGCCTGGAGTAACAGTAAAAGAGAAATAACTGCCGCATTCCACACCTTCCGTCCAGCTTCTTGGAGGCTCCAGCCCCACCCCGACCCCAGGAGGAGCCCCTGCCAGTTATTTTTAGTTCCTTCCACTACCTGAACTAGAAATAATATTCTAGGGTGGTTTTTGTTGTTGCTGTTTTGACTTTGGGAGTTAAAGAAATAATTCAGAGAGTATTCGAGAGCCACATGCTGAATTCCAGACTCTAAAATTTTTTAAATTCACGTTTTTTATTCTTGTTGGAAGAAAAATGCTGCGTTATTCTTATGGTGATTCTGTTCATCCTCAACTAATCAAAACAGGTTTTTCAGCTCTGTGTCTTTTAAAAACTTAGTTCTCCCAGGGCCTTGCCCATTGTACTGTTACTTTAAATTTCCATTAGTGGCTTTAAAATTTTAGTGAAAATGATCTGACTTTTTCCTATTTGTTAGGATCTTTATTGAAAAGTTTCATGAAGGGTGGGGAATTTAACCGTAGGTATTACAATATAGAAAGAAAAGTTATTTGCCTATAAACTTTATTCATTCACCATAAAAGATTGGGAAACTAGCGTGAGTGACACTATGCCAAAAAAAAACTATGCTGAAGTACAAAGATAACCACAACACAATCTCTGTTCTCAGAGAACTTAAATTCTAAAAAGAAACATGTTATGTATATGCTTTACTGCAATACAAGAAAAATATGCTAAGGACCTAAAGAGACATAAGCAATGTGCTATGAGAACCTTTTAGGATACAGTTATTTCCATCTGTGGTGATGGAAGAAGCGGAGAAGGTTTCAGGGAGAAAACGGCATTTGGTCCAGGCCAATGGACATGTAGAATTTTGCTAGAGAAGGAAAGGGCGATCAAGATGGAGGAAATGGAGTGACCAAAGGCATAAGGGGCAGGAAGGTGCAAGTAACATCCAGGAATTGGTCAATCATCCAGTTCAGTCTATGCACAAGATACGGGATTGTCAATTTCAAATGTGGAATGTCAATCAATCTATAACAATGCCTTCCACAATTCATCCCCTCATTCATTCCACAAACACTTACCAGGTACCCACTCTTCTTGGCAGAGACTTGAGAGGATTTTTAAACAATAGTAAACAAGGGCTTCTGCAATAATTTCTGGCAAGGCCTTTCACCAGAGTTGATCAGAAATCACCATGCCTGGTTTAGGATTACAATAATATCACTGCTGATGTTGCTGAAAACATTCTGTGTTTAACGTGGCATTCATGAAGAAGTTTCATCATTCCAAGGGAGCAACAAGACAGCTTATTGGAAGAAACTGGTTCAAAGCCCAAAGCATCAAAGCAGAAAGCATTCATGCCATTAAGGCATCCCAACGACGTGCAATTATACCTCCCAAAGTACTTACTGCAGAAGCAGCTGGTGTTTAAAAGGGTAAAGCCTGGCTGTTTCATTTGCAACTAGCCATCATATCAATTTACTTAAAAGCTAGACCCACACATTTCATCTGAAGGAAAAATATAATACCCTCAAACAATATTTTTCAACTTTAGAGATAAAAGAGAGAGAAAAACATTTGCTGGGTCCCCCTCATGGGGTTAATGGAAGGAGAAAATGAGGCAATATATGAGAAGTAATCTGTAACCTGCAATGCAGTAAACAAATATTAACTCATTTTTACCACAAAAGTCAGTCTTTGCTTGGAGTCACTGCCACTACAGGCCTCTCACTGAAAATGGCCCAGCATGCACAAGAGGGCACGCCTTGTCTTCAGCCAAGTTGGAAGGCTGTCATGAGTTATTCCTTGGATCTCAGAAGAGGGTTGAGGACTGTGTTGGTCACCAATCTGTCCAGGTAAGCAGTGGCAACTGCAGCAGCAGTGAAACTGAGACAAAAGCTTTGAGAAGCTGCAAACATTTGTTAGTTGCTAGGGAGCTTCATCAAGATGTATCCTTGCCACTAATATTGAGATCACGTAGCCTATAATATGAAAAATTAATCCAAGTTAGGATAGAGCTGCAAAAGGTGCTTCGATCTAAGTGGCTTGAAAACAGGCTTGTCATTAGAGGTATTAGCTTTGGTTTAGAACCCTCTCACATTCATATTTTGGCTATACTATCTGAGCCATCAAATGAAGCAAGGACATTAGGTCAGCGTAACTCATTACATCATCATAATTGCTGAAACTGAGTTACCTAATATTTTTCTAAACCATCTTTGCTGGTCAAAGGTTATTAGTTAAAGACAGACAGATAAAAACCAACAGTTATTAACTGCTTGCTCTGTGCCAAGCACTTTCGTTGGTATTTACACATTAATTATCTCATGTCACATCTAAAAGACAGATGTACACCAAAGGGCGTATGATTAAGTGTAAGGCTTCTGTTTCTTTTTAGTTGTCATAAATATAAATCTCTGGCTGGGACCAGCCCAACGTCCCTTGACCTCCTTTCCCTCAGCATTTTCCAGGACATTTAGGGGTTGTCTGTTGAGAGACTAGGGCGGAACTGAGGATGAGGCAGAGCTGCAGAGATTTGAGACTGCTTCTCTGGGGGAGTCAATAAGGAGAATCAGCAAAAATGATTAGTGAGAGCAAGTAGAAGGATTCACAGCAAACTGATCAGCATAACATCATGGCTTCTTCCAGGATGAGAAGAATAAAAGACAGCATCAGGATTCTCATGCCTTCTTCTTTGAAATGAACATATTAAATAGCATTCTAATTAAAAGGGCTACTATTCACTGTGATACGTTCTCCAAATCCACATGGATGGGCACAAAGTTTAAATTCACTTCATGAAAGAGCTTGATTTTTCTTGAACAATCCATGTCAATGGGATTCCATGAGTTGGCGTTATTAGAATAAGGAGGTAGACCTCCTTGTTTGTAGATCTGGACAAATAGGTCTGAGGATGGTTCTCATTATTATTAACTAATTGCTCTCTTTCATTCTTACCAATGAAAGACTTCCTTTTTCATCTTCAAGCCCATGCTAAAATCTCAACTCCACTATGATGACCTCCTCCAAAAGTCATAAAGACCAAAAACTGTGTGATGATATCCCCAAACCACACTCCCTTCCCAAAATCAATATCCCCCTCCCTTCACTGTTTCACACATGCTTTCATAAGGAAACTGACTGTTTGCTTCCTGGGTCTGTGTGTTGGGGATATTCAGGAAAGACATTTCATTGAAAGCACACATTCCAGGACTTGTGAAATCATTAATCAAAACCCACCATCTGATTAGTAAGTGTAATTCATAGAATGCTACTATCATAACAAGGTATTTCTTTATTATTTGAACATATTAAATATTTAGCCTAATTAGAGAACACATTGGAGGAAATTTCCTAAGTATTAGCAAAATGGCTGTTCTAAAACTGAAGGTTTCATTAAGAGATTAGATGTTCATAGATATGTGGAAACTGTCCATTTTTAGTTGTACCCCTCAAGGACCACAAATATCCTTCTGTGAAATGGGTTTTTGGTTGGAATGAAGAGCAAATGAGCTCACGCATATAAAAACCTTCTGTAGCTGCAGAATATAATGCAAAACTCCCTTTCTATCCCCCGTGTTCTTCATTTAAGACTGATTCACAGTAAACAGGAATAAAATTTAAGTCTTTCTCTCTCAAATAACACAACGTCTCCATCGCTATCACAGTCACCACTGCTTTGTGCTAAAGCTTTGTGTTTGCATTCAAATTAGGCATGAAGTCCAGTAACATACTTAGATTGAATTACACAAAATTGCCAATATTCATTTTTAACCCTCAAGAATGGCCATTTCGCGTTTCAAACAAATACAAAGCATTAGCTTTACTTTTAAGATCCTGTGAAACTACAGACATCATAAACAGTAGTTATGATTCCGATAGGATTTGCGTTTATAGAAGATGAACAAGGGGAGTGGCGGTCCTCCGTAAGAACTTGGAGGAAGGGGATAGGAAGGGGCAGCTTTTCTGACTGAGGCTGACTGAAACCTACATACCAGGAGGGGACTAGCTATGTAAAAGAAACCCCACATATAATAATACATCTTATCCTGTGATTTGGAGACATGTTGCTATCAGCCTGTAATAGGATGTTGAAAGACTCTTTCTCTCTTGTCTCAGAATTTCAACTAAAGCCTGAAGCTGAAAATAATAAGTACTGAGAACCCCCACATACTAAAGAGAACTGCCACACATCTCTGCAGAACTTATCAGTCACGCAGCTATCGCCCACTACTCCCACCAGCCTGTATAAGTAATAGATTAGAATTCTAGAATTCCAATGTGTTACTGAGTTGTTCTCGCAATAGTTCTCAGAATGAGTGGAGGTTGGAAATGTGAGGAGGCCTTTCTGGGAGTGCTACTGGCATTTAACGGGCAGGATCTAAGGATGCTAAATATCCTGCAATGTAAGAGAGAGCCCAGCACAGCAAAGAATTTTCCCACCCAAGTTGCCAAGAGTGTTCCCACTAAGAAATACTGGCATAAGATGAAAGTTCTGTGGCTTCTCCACTCCTCTCCAGGGACAGGGCCATTCACATACCCCAAAGCCACTTGATATGGGATTCAAGAAATTAGCTGTGGCTGCAAGAAGGGGCTGCAAGAAGTCCATTCCCCAGGTAGACTCTACCTATGAGTAGACTCATTGATCTGCCCCTGTGCACAACCGTTTGAGCAGAGAACACAGGGAATTAATTGTGAGAGGATGGCTGGCTGGAGAAAGAGGCAGCAATGTGGTGGTCTGCCCTCTCACCTTTAGGTGTACCTCCTCCGGGCCAAGTGGATTCCACGGAAATTATCCAGACTTAAGCTGTGTCGCCAGAGGGCTGCCCACTGGACAATAAGAGCATTGTCTTTGATGCCTGCCATTCAGAGGACATGGCCAGCCACAGAAGAAACACAGCACTGTTATGTAGGAGACATTTGCCCCTTCCTCCATTCTTCCTCCCAAACCCTAACACACTGGAGGAAAGAGGAGCCCCAAGAGAGGAAAGGGAAGGTGGTACAGAGGAGACAAAAAGCAAGCCAGCCCCCACCAATGCAGTCTTCTCACCAACACAGGTCTTGTGAATCCCAAGCCAAGCCTGGCGGAGGAGACGAGTTCTCTATTGGATATGAGGGTGAAATCTTAACCCGATTAAATTAAGCTGGACTGGAATTTTATGCCCAAAAGTGTCCACAAAGTAATGGAATCTGTCCAAGATATTGTTGAGAAGGAAGAGACTTGACAGCACATGTTTGATGGCAAAAATGAAAAAAAAATGGGAACAAGAAATAAAGCTGTTTCGTATTTGCACCTCACCAAATCCTGGTTAATAAGGAACATTCTCAGCTGATAACTTCTCTGTGTGAAAGTGTAGCAGTAATCCCAAAATGTGAATGTAAAGATTTTTTAAATAACTAAAATCTACTAAAAAGAATTCATCATAATAGCTGTCTGTGTTAGCCAGGGTCAATAACTACAAGCAACAAATAGATTTTAGCTCTCTTAAGCACAGAGTGGATTTACTGGAGTGTGCCACAGACCAACAGTATTCTTCATTCAATAAATACTTATCAAGTACTACCATGTGTCAGGTATTATTCTGGGCACTGGGATACAACCATGAATATGAGACAAAATCTTTTTTCATGAAGCTCAACTTCTAATGGGAGAGTCAAACAAAAACAAATAAGAAAAATATACAGCATGGCATAGGTGATGCTAAAAGAAAAACTAAGGCAGGGTTGGGGAGAGGGAGTTCTGTGTGGGGTGAGGGGACTGCTCTTTTAAATAAGAATGGTTAGGGAAGTTGACATTTGGGCAAAGTCCAAAGGAGGTGAAGGCACTGAACAATTTTGGCGGTAGATTCAATGCCACCACCCCAGATGCTGTTACCACTGCAGATGGACACTGATAAGGCTGCGACCATCAACAAACTCTAAGCATTACTTCATTTTTCTCTCCCCCATTGATTCTATCCTCTTGCTCCAGGCAGAACATCTATGTGGCTGAAGGAAATTCTGTGAAACCAGAATATGCTGCCCCAAAATATGACTCAATGACATGAAAAAGTATTTTGAGCTGAAGCAATTGAGAAGCAGCAAATGCAGGAAAAGCTGTCCTCCCCCTTTTCTGCCTAAAGGCAGGATATAAATTCTTCTTTTACTGGAGACAGACTCTTACCATGGCACCAGAGGAATCTGCAAACAAACCTTACTCCATCAGTTCCCTCCCATATATTTACCTTCCCACAGTTCGCCGCCCTGGGAAGTCAAAAATTGCTTCTTTTGTCCTGTCACTTCTCCGCAAGTTGATCGTTCTTTGTTGAAGATGCTCTGTAAGCCGGAGTTCTAAGCCACCGTTTGAGTTGCTCTTCGTAAAGGATGTGCGCTGTGTGCATTAATAAACTGTCTCTTGTTAGTCTGTCTTTTTTTTAAAAGAGTCCCAGCTGAAAACCTAAGATGGGTGGAGGTAAAGTCCTGCCTCACTACGTGGCCAAGGCAGGATCTGTGTTCTCTTCCCCGGTCCCGGGGGTGGGCAGGGGGAAGATGGGCCGCAGTCAGGTTCATTGGGGTTCATTCCAAATTGGAAGGATGAAGTTCTACCACACTGTTGTTTTTGAGAATCTACTGTGTGACATTAACCCACTGAGAGGCGATTATGACTCTAAAGAGGTTAAACAGCTTGTTTTGGCACTGTGAGGTGGAGCAGGAATTCAGACTCGTGTCTCAGCTGACTGCGAGCCTTATCACAATAAGAACTACTTGCCCATGTGAGCAATTACTTGTTTTCTTGCTAGTATGTAAGGGGAGGGAGTGATTGTCCCCAAGGTCAGTGTCAACCTTGGGCTCCCTGAAAAGCATTTCACATCAAGTCTTAGCATCCTCACTCTCATTTTAGGTGTTCCTTCTGTCTTTCCTCACATTCTATTCTCTCTGCAAGCAGCCAGTTCCCAATCAAGCCAGGTAGTGGTTCGGCCCTTTTGGTCAGTATTGCTCAAAATGTGGTCCTCAGGACAGCTGCATCAGCTTATCTGGGAACTTGTTAGAAATACCAAATCTCAGACCCCACAGCCAGGTTTACTGAATCAGAAACTAGGGGCAGGGTTGCAATCTTTGTTCTAACAAGCCCTCCAAGTGATTCTGATGGAGGCTTAAATCAGAACCTTGCTATAAGCCTTACAGCTGTTTTGGGTGCTGTACCTTCTCAACCTGGTTGTCCACACCTCGAAAAGCCATCTGCCTGCCTCCTGTTAATTACCACTCCTTTCTCACAGTCCTCCTTCATGAAGTTTCCCCAGCCTGGGCTCAGGAAATCACTGTAAAAAGTCTTTAAGGAGTCCGGCCCCGTGGCTGAGTGGTTGAATTCTTACCCTCTGCTTAGGAGGCCCAGGGTTTCGCCTGTTGGGATCCTGGGCGCAGACATGGCACCGCTTATCAAGCCATGCTGAGGTGGCATCCCATATAGCACAACCAGAAGGACCTACAACTAGAATATACAACTATGTACTGGGGGGCTTTGGGGAGAAGAAGAAAAAGAGAAGAAGAAGATTGGCAACAGATGTTAGCTCAGGTGCCAATCTTTAAAAAAAAAATGTCTTTAAGGGTTTATCCTTCTGGGACTGGCCCAGTGGTTATGTTCAGCGCACTCCGCTTTGGTTCCCAGGCACAGACCTATGCCACCCTGTTAGTAGCCATGCTGTGCTGGCAGCCCACACACTAAAAAATAGAGGAAGATTGGCATGAATGTTTCTCAGGGTGAATCTTCTTCAGCAAAAAAAGAATTGTCCTTACCTGTATAGTCCACATCCAGCCTACAAAACCTTAGGAGAATAAAAGGAACATTCCTCTAAAAGGAATATGCACATATGTACAGTATTGTATTTTGACAATCGAAGGTAGGGTGGATGCCATGATGTCTTGAATTACGAGGCCATGGTGAAAAACCACATATTTTCTATATGATGTGCAAGATATCAGCAGTGCTCAACACATATTTTTTTAAATGCTTATCTACTTATTAGAATAGTTGAATCCTAACTATATGGTTGGGTAACTACCTATCATTGACTCTCCATGGGTACAGAGTTCACTCACAGTACAATGGAATCCATAGAATGGTGAAATGATTAAAAACAAGGTTTTACTGAAATTTTTATAGCTTTTTATAAATGCAAATTCATACCCCTAGATAAAGCTTCACACGGTTCTTTTTTACCAAAGCAAAATGAGACTCCTCAGTTTCCATGGATTTATGATTCTTGTGGGTCTCGAGAAAAACATTCTAGTATTCTTCCCCAATGAAATTTTACTTCATAATACCTCAAAAATTTGCTTTTTCCTTCCTTCTTCTAAATAGCTCACACATGTCTCTTGATAGGTTAGTTTCTTTGTCAATAATATTTAATTTTTCTTACTACAGAAACTGTATATGTTCACTGTAAAAATATATTAATTTCCTTGTCAATATTTTGTAGTTTTATTTTAGAATTCAACTTTATAATTGGTAGAATTTATCAGCAGAATGGAACTATTTTGTAGAGATTGATGCAAGAAAGCGATCTTGGATCCTCTTTCTCTAATGCCAAAATGGCAATCTCCACCCTTATTTTTTAAAAGGTGTTGTTTACCAATATTTAATAAAATGCATGCTGTATTTTGGTGAAAGTTTATGGTCAAATTTAGTAAAATATAGTTATTTAATATGCATTTACTATCTCCCTGCATAATAAATAGTCATATTTTTGTCCAAACTTTTCTTAAGTCAGTGAGTGCAATCCCCTCCCCTCCTTTCCAAGGACTGAAGCCTTTTTCGTGCACGATGCTCCTGAGAAAATCTAAGTAGGGAAGGGGGGTGGGGATTTAGTGTTTATTCATGAGTGATCTGCTCTAGCCGCATAACTCCACCTTGCTGCTCACCACTTCTCTCTCTTCCTGCAATATATTGTAGGGGAGCAGAATTTGCCCCCCCCAAAATGTGTCTCTTTGGCTTGATTATTTTTAAGGACAAAAGCCTCAGGAAGAAACTTTACCTCCATCGTAGCAGACAGGAGAGATTCTCTTGCTGGCCTTAAAGAAGCAACCAGCCCGGTTAGAAACTGGCTATGGAGAGGGTCACGTGGCAGACAACTGCAGGTGGTCTCTAAACCTCAGAGGGCCTCCAGCCAATAGCGTGGGTCCTCAGTCATTCGGTCACAAGAAATTGAATTCCTCCGACATCCTGAATGAATTTGAAGCAGACTCTTCCTGGTCAAGCCTGCAGCTGAGAAAGCAGCCTGGCCAAAACCTTGACTGTAGCCTTGTGAGGGCCTAAGCAGAGGGTGCCCAGACTCCTGCCCTGCAGTAACTGTGGGATAATAATTGTGCATCACTTGAAGCCACTAAGTTGGTAGTAACTTGACATGTAGTGTAGAAAACTAATATACTGAGTCAACATGGAATCCTTTTTATTTTCATTCAACCAGGTTTAGTAACCTCCTTCCCTCATTTATTCATAATGACTCCAACCCTCACTATAGGGTACACAGTATGTATCTCTGCGAGGTTTTTTTCACTTCAGAGAAGTGTGAAGTTTTAAATTAACACCTGGAGATACTTTTTAATACTTTGTAATTCTTTTAAAGAGCTAAAGATCACCTCTACATGAAGACAACTAAAGGAACTTAGTAAGTATAACTCTAGACATGTGTTAGGCTAATCTTAAAGAATGGGGAACTGGGAAACCCAAGAATAGAATCTTTGGTCCATTCACTTCCTCCTTCTATAAAGCAAAAACATGAGGATTTATTTCAGCAACGATAACAACGACAACAGTGACTCAGTTAACTGTTCTTCAAATACATCCATCACAAAACACCTCGGAGCAAGGAAGGGTTCCTAAGGTATTTTTATCTGTATAACTTTTGTATAGTTTTTTGTATAATAATTACATACAGAAAAATATATTTACCAGGCTTGAGATGTTACTAACGATTTTTCACTCATTCAACAAATATTTACAAAGAACTCTATATTCTAGGCACTCCTCTAAACACTTTTTATTTTCTGTTCAGTAAATAAAACAGCAAAGAATTTTGCCCATCTGACAGTTATAGTTTAGCAAGAGGAACGAACAACAATAAAAATAATGAACAAATAAATTATATAGTGCCTTAAAAAGGGATCTGCGTGATGGAAAAATAGAGTGAGGAAGGGGTAGCTGAGCCCTGGGGAGGGTGGGCAGGGTGCAAAACGAAAGACGGTGGTGAGTGTGAGCCCGGGGGTGGGGTGGGGGCGAGATTTCAGCAGAGACTTACTGCAAGTGATGAATTCAGTCCACCAGATACTGAGGGTAGCCCCCCCTCAGAGGGAGGGAACACTGAGAGCAAAGGCTCTGAGGCAGGAGGGCGTCCGCCACTCCTCAGGGGAGATGAGGGGCTGCTTACAGGGTTAGCCCGCAAGTTCCCCAACTCTCTAAGTTTATGGCATCTTTAGTGTCTCAGTAATTTTTTCATAGCACCCCTATGTCAAAATAACTACCTAACAGTCACTTGTATTAAGTATTTAGATCCAAAAAGCCAAATAAGCATTGATGTCCTAACAATTTAGTAGCCATTCGAAAAAATAATACACATAAATTGAAGGAAAAAATAGTTTCATTTACTTGGCAAATAACCACAATTACTTACAAAGGGGATGTATGTGCCTCTTGGACACTGCACAACCCCTCAAATATTCGAATCAGATCAGATACGGCCATCCTTATTAACTATTCCATATTTTTACACGGTACTTGCTTTTTATCCCAGCAACCTCTGAAAACCAGCTTTGCAAAAATCTGATGTCGTCTGAAGGAATGTACTGCGATCTCAGCTTGAAACTCTGAAGTAGTTTGCTTGGTCTCTGACAGATGTTGCACTATGTCTCTCAAAAGTTAGAAAGTCCCAGAGCATCCCTGCGAATTTGCTGGAGTGCCCAGGGTGTCCCAGTACACAGTGTAGGAATTGTGGAGTTAGCTATACCTAAACTTCTTTCCTTCTCTTGGATCAAGTTACTTCTAGCCCCTTGAGTAGCTTCTCTGGCTTCCTTTCTAAAATTTCTCCTTTCCAACTTCCTTTTTCAGTAGCCCCAGACTGCCTTAATAAGGCATGAAGATGTAGAGATGAAGATATAGAGATATATATAACCGTGCATCTCATTAGACTAATGCAATCATTCAGAGGCCTCTATCCTGGTAAAGACTCATTTCCTTCACTCTCTGGGTTCTTTAAAGGAGTTAAGCCCTTTTGAATGTTTTAAACACCAAACAGATCAGAACAAAGTTAACAAATTACAACATGTCCCCTCACACCGTAAACAATGGGAGACTGAGAGGGATATTCTCTGTCCCCACAAAGAGAATTCTATTTTGGTGGGAGCCAGTGATCTCTTCTGCTAGAATTTGCTCTTAGACATTACCTTAAGGCTCAACTGTTCAATTATTTTCAAAATCATGTTAACAGTCTGAATCATTACAAACTGTTTTTTAAAGGGCAAAGGAACATTTTAGTCCATTATGGGAATTTCCAAGCACTATGAGAAAACCAATACTTTTATTCTAATAAAAATTAAATAGTCATTAGCTTTCAGAGAAGGGAAGACTAGAAAGCACAGTCTCATTGTTAGAATCAATCATGCACCTTCATTTCTCCAAATCTCAAGTCACCTTCCGACCGCTCATGTGACACAGAGTTAGCGGCAGGAGGAAGGCTGTCACAGCCCATTACCAATGCCACACACTGTGAAACAGAGCTGGCAGGAGCCTGGCATTCTCTCCGTCAAAGTGAGAATTAAATCAAATTGAACTCGCTTTATGCAGAGGTAAAAGAACGCAGATCTCTTTCCACTCCTACCCTACCTCTCAAAAAAAGGTCACGATTTCTTATCAAGTAAAATGAGGAGGAAATTACTTAAATTAAACCTCTGCTTATCTACATTCTTGGCTAATTGCAAAATTAGAGATTCACTCCACCCACCCAGCCCCACCACCCCGACCACCTGGCCAGTCTTCCACGATGACATAGCGCCATCTAGTGCTGATGTCATCTTAGGGGAATTCAAAAGCACATGAGTTCAGGGGTCCTGATAAGCAATGGGAAAATAAAATAAAATCAACAAATATTTATCGAGCTCCTATTATATAAATACCATATGCCTGGCTTTTTTCTTCTCAATTCTTCAAAAGCTTTCAGAAGCGTGAATTGCCCTGAGTTTTGTGGAAATTATTTACAATGTGGTAGGAGGGAAAAAAAAGAGATGCTCTGTTGGAAGATTTGCCAGTGATTCTATCAACATTAAATATGAGCGTGGAGGTGGCCATCAGGCTGCTCAGCTTGAGCAGAGCCCTGATTACATTTACTGCACCTCTTCCCAGAAAAATATGTGGCTACTTAGCATTTATATTGCACTTTTCGTCTCCAAACCACTTTACACAACCTCTCTGATTAATTCCCCCAATGTCCTTGCAAAGTAGTTATTACTCTATACTATTAGCTTCTTTATGAAAGCTTTTGATGGCTGTTTCCACTGCATGTGAGTGAATTGCATTTACCAAAGAGAATTTCTCCAAAGACTCACGTCCACAGTCAAAGAACAATCACCATCTAAAACCTTAAAGTTTTTCCTTTTTTCAGAGGAAAAAAGGGCTTATAATTAATTTAAATAGTGAACATATTACTTCTTCCCCATTCAAAGATAAGAATGTCAGGATAAAGGAAAGTATTGTACTATCAATACGAGACTTCTCCCTGGCCTCTCATCACTGCTACCACACCAGAGCGCCTTCCTCTGAAATAATAGCATTCTCTTGTCCTTAAAATAAAGCAAGCCCAGGAGACAAGTGAGATGTGCAGGCGGCTAAAAGAGGAGGACCTTATAGATTAGGACTCTGTGATCTATTAAGGAGCTGGCATTTTTTATTTAAAAGCTAAGCATCCATCACTCCTAACTTAATCACCTTTCATAAAGCAGCTATTCCTTATAACATTTCAATTAGTGGTGTAATTGAGGACAAAAAAAATCGTAGAGAAGTTGTATTTTTAATGAGTAATATTCACTTTTTTCCATATGTAATTCAAGTTTGAGCATCTTAACTGGACTCTTCCTTTTTTAAAAAGAAAAAATAAAAAGCATCTTCTAAGTCACAAAGCATATTTACTACACGACTCCCAGACAATATTTGATAAAATGTTAGCATTCCAGAAGAAAGGGCACACCTTCCGATGCATCCCAGGGAGAAAGAGAACACAGCAAGGCAGAATAGTAGGATCCTAAGCAGAGCGTAAT
Organism: Equus quagga; assembly: GCF_021613505.1. NCBI lineage: Eukaryota > Metazoa > Chordata > Mammalia > Perissodactyla > Equidae > Equus > Equus quagga. Next base: position 100,306,520 of record NC_060273.1, read on the forward strand.
GTCCGTGGTGGGAGAGGCCAACACGTCAACAGCATCAGTTAGAGGCCTGGCTCCCTTGCACCCTTCACTCTTCTGCCTTCCTATTTATTTGTCTTCATCCTGGAGATTACCACTAAAGAGGCATATATGACATATGTGACACATGTATGGTGGAAAATCATTTCACATTAGAAATAATCATCCAATAATTTCAGCTTTAAAAAAACTGATTTACGTATTCCAAGGTGTGTGGGAAGCAGTAAGTTAGAATTAACGTATCACATTTCATTTCCAAAACCCTTTCTGCAGACCTAGGAGGATGTTTTTGGTGATGTCTCAATGCCAGCTTTTTAAAAACAATCTCTACTTATAGCCGCTTTATGTAAGGAGATTCATCACCATTCTGTTACCTAATGTATTTTAGCATATTTTCGGATTTAGGAAGAAAAGATAGATAGTGTGAACTGAAATAAAAACTCTAATGAGCATATTCATTAGGGAAGATTATTTCCTAACAGGAGAACTTACCATTTTCATTAAAAAGAAATTTACATTAGCGTTGTTAGGGAAGTAGAGGTGGGGTCCTGTTCCAGGAGCAGTGTGTGTCCATCTTGGAAGAGTGGGGAAGTTCAGGCGAGCAGGAAAGGAAGGTGTGTTCACCGCCTGAACTGCAGAGAGAGCCGAGCAACCAACAGATGCTTCAAGGCCCCCGTGGCTTACCACATGAAGTCTACCTTGGCTGGTAGATGCTCGTTTACTCACCTTGCATTCAGATGTGACCAGAAAGCTTAGTTTCTTCTTTTTGTAAAGCTGACCAGATCTTCCTCATCAAGCTCCCACTTAGCTGAGTAGCATGGATAATTTAGATTTGCAATTAGTAATATTTTAATCTCTTTCCTTTTAAACAGTTTAAATGATTACGTTGAAATGCTCGGTCTATGCAAAGTTAGCCTCATAGCACAGCTAGTTTCCATGATCTCTGTTGGATGACTCAGAACCTTTTGCCAAGTTTCCAGTCTTTCAGATTTTCCTCCTTCCCTTCCAACTTCCCTAAGATGGCCCCTGTAAATATAAAAGAGACTCACTGTACCCTCCTGGCAGCAGCAGGGAAGCTTCCTCAGACCACGTGGCATCCTCTGGATCCACTGATCGTTGCTGCAGAGTGGCCGGATTGCCCAGCCCATGAGGTGCAGTTGGCCGTGTCTGGCTGTTTAGGGGTGATGTGAGACCATCCACCTCTGGGCCTTTGGTGCCAGCTGTTTGTCCCCAGTCTAGAGGGCCCCACCCCTGGTAATATCTGTGTTCTCACTCCAGACCTTCATCGGGTCCCATCACAGTTGGCACCTACATGCCCCTCCCTAGAACAAACAGGAATTCCTGTGTCCCTTGCACAGCACTCTAGGACCACCGGGAACCAGAAAGGTGGCTACAGGCCTGTCTGGCCAGCTCTTCCAACCATTGCTGCCTGGACACCTTCTAACTTTTCAGGTTAGTAGTGAATGGCTGCAGGGCTGCTTAAATCTTGCAGTGCCCCACAGCATAACTGAGAGTTGCCTCGTGGGCTTAGTCACCGTGGGCTCCCACATACCTACCTGGATAGTTCTGTAATCCTTGATGCCTGAACAATTTGGTTTCCCTTCTTCCCTAAGCCCTGTAGAAGGGACGGTGGGATCTCAGAATTTTCTTCCTCTTTTGTCAGTACTTCCAATCCTTTTTCACGACGAAAATAAAGTTTGATAATATTTGTACTGCACACTGGGGTAAACTGGAGGAGATTTGGGGACATCTATATGTGGCTTGCTGAAAAAAACTGATTACATTGTTTTTATAATATATGATTATAATAAACAAAAAGCCAAGTATTAGGAAAGTTATTAAATTTTGAATTTTTATAAAACACACCAAGATATTTTACAATCTTTTAAAAGAAGCTTGAGCTTGAGCTTGATCCTATGCACATAAATTTTATATCAGCTTTTATCCCTAAAATAGGCACAAGCAATTCCTGATCAAGTTTTTAATGATGAGCTCTTCAAATTCTAGAGAGTTGCCATTGATGAGAAACTTTATTCTCACAAATGGGTGATAAGTTTAAAACCATTTTTACACTGAATATTTTACAGCCATTCAAAATTTTGGGAATTTTCAAAACTTCACAAATTTATGATACAATGACATTTAAGGAATCTACCAGCTCTTTCTTTTCTTTCATGGACAAATGTAATGTTAAAGATTTTTGGCAATAATGCAAAAGCAATTCAAGTCCAATCAAACTTTTTCCCAAATGAAATATTCAAACTAACAGTAGAGTTAATTTGCAGAAGGCACATGCATTGTTAGAATAGTCACTCCACCGCTAGCTTGGGCACCATAAAGGGCACATCTGATGCACATGGGGGAAAGTGTCTGATAAATGGACAAACAGCCACAAGAGCTCTACCAGGAGCTCCCACCAGGCTCTCTGAACCTAACCACAGACCCAGGTTGCACCCTATGCTCCTGAGCTCATCCTGGAAGATGAGCTGGCCCCAACCCCTGCAATCCCCAGCAGCATCAGAGGCCACGTGATCACAGTGGGCAGCAACACATCCCGCCCATCAGCTGTCCATGCCCGAGTGTAGAGCATCTCCTAGGCCAAGCACAGGGAGAGGGCCTGATATCATTTTGCTCAAGTCCCAGATAAAATTGTCCATGTCAAGAAGCTGTAGACCAGAGCCACAGATACCACGGGCATGGCCACCTCAGGTAACGCCAGGCTTTCCTGAAAACCAAGGGTCAGGAAATGTATCTAACCCATTGGCAGCACACAGGTCTGGAAGCTCCATTCTATCTTATTCTTTATTCCTACTTGGGCATCAAGGCCCCAGGCCTAGAAAACAAAAGGGACAGGGAAATCTTTTCAACACTGTAGCAGAATCCTGTGATCTGAGGCCTCTGGGCTCTTGTTCTCAGCCCGTTAAAGGAATTCAGAAAGTTATCCTCCTTTTAAGACAAAACTTGGCTTCCAAGCTTATTGACTTACTGCTAAATCCTATTTTGAATTTCATAAGCTAAATATTAACACTTGCTTTTCATTTGCATTCCAACTTTAAGAATTCTAATGTCTCTGCTCCCAGGAAAGTTACATGCTTTGGCTGACTATGGAGAAAATCAAGTAAGTGGAAATAAAAAAGAGAAAAGCTCGTTGCTATTTTTCAACACATTGACCCTGGCGCATGGGCATTTGATGCCTCTAAGGAGTAGACTCAACCTGACTCTCCAACTTCACCTCTCCCTACTCTTCTCCATGCAGGAATGTTGCCAATGTAGACAACGCAGCGTTTCTTGAACAGATACCGTGCAATCCCCCTTTACTCACTCTATTTATTCAGCCTGGAAAACCCTTCTCTTCCTGTCTCCAGCCAAAAAAAAAATCTATCTTTTTCCTTCAAGATCCATCTTTTCCTGAGTTTCTCACCATATTTGTTCCGTGCTAAACTTGTATCTCTTTCTCCTCAGAATTCCTGTGGCATTTTGCACATCTCTCCTGTACTTCTCCTACTTTCCTGTGTGCCAGAGTGAGCTGTGCAGGTTTCTTCCCCTCAGAGTGGCTTGTGAGCTCCTTGAGAATAATGATGATGTCCTGTTTATCTTTGTGTCTACTCAGTACATACTTATAAACCCACGTCTGAAATGATTAGGCTAGCAGTGATGTGGATCAAGGTTGCCCCAGGGAGAGAAGGCCAAGGCATCCTGGCCTACATGCCAATCTATATGACCCGATTCATAGCTAAAGTTATACGACCACACAATAACCAGACCCCACCTGCACTGATACCATTTAAAGACTTCTTACATCATCTTTCCTTTGTCTGGTAAAAATAAGTCATGTACCCATGCTTTATAAATTTAGCCCTAACCCTCAACACATGGCAGCTCTTCACTGCCCATGGGTCCTGTCCCCATGCTTGCAGCCCTTCACTGCCCATGGGTTTTGTCCCCATGCTATTCTCTGAATAAAAGAGCATTACTACCAGACCTTGAGAGTCCAAGAAATCTTTCTTTTGACTGCTCGGCTCGCCGAGCCTGCATCAGCAGTATCAATTAGAAGTAGCTTTAGTTACACATAAAGAAAAAATAATAGTAGCTTAAACACAAAGGGTTTATGCTCTCACATAAGAGAATCCAGGTATGTGGCTGTTTGTCTGGGGTTAGGCAGTCCAGGGCAGGGGATTTTTGCTCCATAAAGTTATCAGCTCCTCTTGAGTTTCCTGCTCTGCCATCCTCAGAGTCTGACTTACATCCTCAAGGATGCCTTGCAGCTGCTCCAGTTGTCATATATGAATTATAGGCTGTCAGAAGAGAAAATAAGAGAAAGAGCAAAAAGAGTACCCCAAAATCTCCACAAATAAAACCTTAAAAAAATAAGGAAAACAAGCCACACACCCAATATGGCTGACAGAAAGAGAAGTCACAATTCGTACCCATTTTTTCAGGGGGTGAAGGGGCACAAGGGGGCAGTCACAGGCAACCCAGAGAACAAAGGATTCAAATTATTGGCTTTGCTCCTTCTAAGTCCAGATACGAAACACGCAGATAACTACTTGAAGCAAGAATTTTCCACTCCCAAAGGAGGCTCTCTCAGCTGCCTGAGCAGTCAGATGGGAAGCAAGAGAACCAGAGACAAGTGAGTATCCCTGGTAACTGCCTCTGCCCTCTCTCAGCTGAAAGAACCCACCATAAGTTTGGGGATGTGAGAGCAGACAAAATCTGAACCTTGCTTCCTAAATGAAGTCCTAGAATTTGTCCATATCCTGCAGTGGTGGAGCAGACGTGACCACCAGACAAAGGGAGCTTCAGACAGCCCCAGAGTTCTCATGACCCGGCGTGGCTTAGAAGAGCATCAAAAGGTCTCCTTTGACTTTTAAAGGCTCAGTGTAGTGGAGAAAGCCTGAGAACCTAAAGAGTCTTGAGGTTAGTCATATTGAGAGAACAGAGAATATTGTCTAGAACTTGTACTTGAATCCATTTGAGAAAGCCCATGTTTCATGGATGCTAGCAAGGATAGAAGCCAGTGACTGAGACAGGCAGGAATGAGCCAGCATGACTAAGACAGACATATGCCAATATGGACCAATGATGACCAGGAATAAAATGCCTGTTTCCTTCCCTGTAAAAACAAGTAGGACAACTCAGAATTAACTGAATGGAGCTCAAGTTAAATAGTAAATTCAGTTTTGAAAAGGAAGTTACATTTTACATACACAGTGTCTTTAATAAACCATACCCACACCATCAGTGATGAAAGTAACTGACCGATCCTTCCAAGAAAAAGCTTGATGAGGTCATGGTGTGGCTGAGCTGAGAAGGCTTCACAAAGTGGTATTAGATCCGAGTATGCAGACCGACTAAAAGTTTACTGTGCTGACAAGGTGGAGTCACAGGAAGACATTCTTGGCGGAAGGGCCTCGTACATTGAAGTGGTGGCACCTGGAAGATGAAAGGAAGAGCTCCATGAGAGAAAGGATCTGGGCCGCTTAGATCATTCCCACCCTTCTCCTTCTTTGGGTTTTCTTTATTCACACTTTAGATCAGCCTGTGTTGTGTTAGTATTATTATTTTAATTCAGATAGGCTAGTTCCTTAGTAGCATACTCAATGGTTCTGGAGAAGCAAAATCTTGATAGAATTAAAAACTAAAAGGAAGTGCTTTGGATACTGCCTAGAACAAGTTAAATATTTCTGTTTGTAGAGTTCATTTGGATATTTATCTCTTCCTAAACTGGGAAAAAGAAACATGACCAAATAAGATGCATCAGCCCCCACAGCCCAGTCTTAACTGAGTGGGCATCAGATATCTCCACACTGATTTCCTCGGGCAGGGTTTGGGAGGTGTTCTTGTATATCACCTGCCTGAAGAGCTCAACAAACAGCACTGCATTTGATTTGCTCTGATTTGATCTGACTTGATCCTTGCTATCTGTCAGGTGTGGGGACCTACAGAGAAAGCAGAAATGCTTAACATTTGTATTACTTTGCTCATTTGTTATGTGCTACTGTGAAAAAAGACCACAGATAGGGTGGCTTAAAAAAGAGAAATTTATTTTCTCACAGTTCTGGAGGCTGGAAGTCCAAGATCAAAGAGCAGGTTTGGTTTCCTCGGAGGCCTCTCTCCCTAGCTTGCAGATGGTCACCTTCTCACTGTGTCCTCACGTGGTCTTTTCTCGGTGCACTCACATCCCTGGTGTCTCTCTGTGTGTCCAAATTTCCTCTGCTTTTAAGGACACTAGTTGGATTGGATTAGGGACCACCCTAAAAGCCTCATTTTAACTTAATCACACCTCCTTAAAGGTCCTATCTCCAAATACAGTCACATTCTGAGGTACTGGGCGGTAGGATTTCAACAATGAATTTTGAGGGGACATAATTCAGCCCATAAAAATGTTACCGAGTAGTTCTTTCCTGTTGCAGATTTTGAGTATTTCTGTAACTGCTCGTATAATAGCTCAAGAAGATACTATCCTCAAGTACCAAGGGCGTGGGGAAATGTGTTTTGTCTAGAGCACCTCACAGAGAAATGCCATGGGCATGTTTGACAATAAGCACACTATTTTCACGTAGTAGTTATTTGTCTTCTAACTTTTCCTCAAAAAGCTCAAATAAATATACTCCATGAGTACACATGCATACCCGCTCACAGAGATACGGATTTACAGCCATAGAGCAGTCCCCCCTTATCCTCTGGGGATGTACTCCAAGACCCCCAGTGCACACCTGAAACCACAGACAGTACCAAACTCTGTATATACTATGTTTTTTCCTATACATACATATTTGAGATCTGACAGCAAAATGAGCACGAATTTCTTTTTCCATCTTCACAATTTCATGGATGGAAGAATCGTTCTTACCACAGAGCTTAGTAACCTCAGCATACAATTTTTTCCTTTCCTTATTAAGTCAAGAACTTTCACCTTTTCACTTAAAGGAGTCACTTTATGGCTTCTCTTTGACATATCTGAATTGCCAGCATCACTACTCTTGTGCTTTGGGGCCATTATTAAGTAAAATAAACATTAGGAAAAAACAAAAGCACTGTAATACCGCAACAGTCAATCTGAAACCAAGACAGCTATGAAGTGACTAGCGGGTGAGTAGGGGATATCCTGGACAAAGGGATGATTCACGTCCCGAGCAGAATGGAGCCAGATAACACCAGATTTCATCATGCTACTTAGAATGGCATGCAATTTAAAACTTATGAGTTATTTATTTCTGGAATTTTCCATTTAATATTTCCAGACCGTGGTTGACCACGGGTAACTGAAACCAAGAAAAAGTGGGAATGCTGTACTACATTTAAAATGAAAACAATCTTGCAATGTACTTCAATGGGACAAAAGACACTTGAAAAATCATCCATTGAAACACTGTAAATTAAACATGTATTCCTTTCCACCACCTGCCAAAATCCCTAAAATAAAGGAATAAAGGTGTTAGACAAATAAAAAGACAACAAGAACAGAAGAAGACAATGGATGAATGATGACAAGAAAATTCTGGCAGATGGAGAACAGAGGAATGAGTGGTCACTGACTGCTCTGGTTATCTATGGTTGTATAACAAATTACCCCAACACTTTGCAACTTAAAACTACTATTTTTTTGTGTTCATAAATTTTGCAAGTCAGGAATTTGGAAAGGATGTGGCATGGACAGCTTGTCATTACACCATAATGTCACAGATCTCAGCTGGGAAGACTCAAAAGCTTGGGTGACTCAACAACTGGAGCTGGAACTATCTGGAGGCTTTGGGATTCGTGTCTGGGAGTTAATGCTGGCTGTTAGCTGTGACCTCAGCTTGAGCTGTTGACTGGAATAACTACATATGATCTTTCTATGTGAGCTGGGCTTCCCAGAGTATGGCAGCCTAGGACTGCTTACATGGCAAGGCAGGGATCCAAAGATGAGTGTCCCTAGGGAATCCAGCAGAAGGTGTATCTTTTCTGTTCCAGACTTGGAAGCCACTTAGCATTGTTTCATTGCACTCTATTTGCCAATCAGTCATTGAGGTCAGCCCATATGCAAGAAAAGGAAACATAAGCCCCCCACCACCACCTTTCATTGGGACGAGGGTCACAGTATTTGCAGACATGTTTTAAAATCACTACATTGACTCAGCAGAGTGGAAAAAGGTGGAATTTCAGAGTTTTGTAAAGAGGGCACAAATGAAAACAAGGCAATTAAGACTGTAGAATTCCACTAAGTCTCAGGAATTAAATATACCAGATACGAAGGTGAAGGGAAAGAGAGCAGGGATGAGGGTGAGCTTGGAACAGGAGGGCTGGATGAACCTCTGTAGAAGGAGCACTTAGACCCCCAAATCCTTTCCCCAACTTGCACAGACAGGCCACCAACCCATTCTCGTTTCAGCAGGAAGAGGGAGGCATTTTCTAGAGCAGCAGTTCTCAGTGTGGAGTCCCCAAGACACCTTCAGGGGTCTACAAGGCCAAAACTATCTTTATAATAATACCAGAATTTTATTTGATTTTTTTATTCTCATTAGTGTATAGTGGAGTTTTCCAGAAGATATATGCAAAGCAGATATAAGAATCCAGTTGTCTTCTATTAAGCTGGACATTTAAATGATTTGTAAAAATATAAAACAATGCTACTTTTCTTGTTAAATTGCTTATTTTGGAACTTTAGTGATTTTTCATAAATATGTGTTGTTTATATTAAAATGCAATGGGTTTATTATTACCTTTTAATGAATTAATAAATTTTTTTAAATTTCTGTTTTATTTAATTGATATAACCACCATAAACAGAAGATCTTTGGAGACCTCGATAATGTTTAAGAGCCTGTGGAGGGGTTTTGAGACTGAAGAGTTTGAGAACCACTTCTCTGGAGAATTGAACCCGAAAGACCCTGGTTTTTTGGACATCCTGAACAGCAGAAGGCAAAGTAAGGCATGAAGCAACAAGGAAAAGACTAGGAGCCTACATACTGATCTATAGAACCTCTCCATCCTTTACCCCATTCAGTACCCTGGAATGTAGGAGCTGGGAGATTATATCACCCTACTCCAGGCAGGAGATAGGAGAATCTTTTCTGGAGAAACTAACCAACTAAGGGGAAAGTCTGACATGTGGGAGTCCCCTAATAAATGACTGCATACCCCTACGATCATCCTACAACGAAGTCTCCCATAGACAAGTTCTGCTCTCCACCAGCTTGTTAATACCTCATTTAAAGATGAACAGACAGCCCAAGGATAAGCAGGCACTTGTGGAGAGCGTCTAATGTGAAAGACAGGATGAAAACAAGCAAACAAGAAAGGGAAAGGCCGTGAAACAAAAGATAACTTCAAAAAAAATTATCATTGACCTCCTAAAGAAGAGGATACTTCAAGAAACAAGGAAGGAATGCTTAAAGAAACAGTTAGAGAACTTGGGAATTAAAAACCAAATAGTTAAAGTTAAAAAGATCAGTGGAGGGTTGGAAAATAAAGTTAAGGACATGTCCTAGAAAATAGAGAAAAAAACATAAAAAGATGAAAACTAGGAAAGAAAAGGCAATTAGAGGACTGGTTTAGGAGACGCAGCATCCGACTTAAAGTAGTTTGATTTAAGAAAAAAAAAGGAAACACAAGAGAGGAAATTATTAAAGAAATAATTCAAAAAATCTCCCAGAGCTACATGACACGAACTTCCATATAGAATTGGCTCATACAAGCATACGCCTCCAGAGAGGAAAAATGTCCCATACAAAGGATGAGGAATCAAAATGTCATCCTAACTTCACAGGAACACTGGAAGCTTGATGACAATTGAATAACGCCTTCAAAATATTAAGGAGAATATTATTTAGCCATAAGAAGGAAATCCTGCCATTTTTGAAAGATAAATACTGTATGATGTCACTTATATATGGAACCTAAAAAAAAAAAAGCCTAATTCATGCCCAAAAAACAGTTTCCAGATACTAATTGACGAAGACCAACAAGATTAAAGTACAGCTACTCTATCCAGAAGGATAAGCTACAATGAATCAGAGCCCCTAATCATTAAAATTTAGCTTGAGATAGAATCAAACATTCAGGAACATCCACATGTGTCTAACTCCACGTATTCTTTACACCAGCCTAATCAATCCATGGTATTCCACTGGCCGTGGCCATCAGGTCAGCGATTAGCATCTGACCCAATCACAACCTAGAAGCACCAGGAGATGTGTGCTGATAGTTCTGGGACAGACATGGTTGCAGTGGTGAGGACATAAGATCTGCAGCTGCTGCTGTCTTGCCCCCAAAGGACTAAGCTTGTCTGAGAATGGAGCCCAAGTGGAGGGGACAGAACTGACAGACGAAAAGAAATTCTATCCCATTTTCATTGTTTGATCCCCTAATTAAGCCATCAAGCATCCCACTAGGATCTCGCCATCAATCATCTACTTACCAGTTTGGGGGAGGCCAGTTGGACCTATGTGTGTCACAACTGAAAAAGTTCTAAATGATACAAAGATAAAGGATATTTGAGGCAAAGGAGTTTTCGCTTTGTGGAATAATGGCCTGCCAAATTGTACTCCAACCCAACTCCGCACAATGGGAACACTGGAACCTGAATTACAAAGCTACCCTCTGGCTATGATGCATTTGTGGCAAGAATAGCATTTATCACTTTATCCCTCGTTTTAGCATCTGCTCTGCTGCTACAGCGCATTAGGTAACGTATTAGTTTCCCAGAGGCGCCATAACAATTCACCAAAAATTGGGTGGCTCAAAACAATGAAAATTTTCCTCTACAGTTATGGAGGCCAGAAGCCCAAAATGAAGCTGTTGGCAGGGCCACACTCCCTCCAGAGGTTCTAGGGGAGATTCCATTCCTTGCCTTTTCCAGCTTCTGGTGACTATTGGCATTCCTGGGCTTGTGGGTACATCATTCCAATCTCTGCCTCCATGGTCACATGGCCTTCTCCTCTTCTCTCTGTCTAATCTCTCTTATAAAAACACTTGTCATTGGATTTTGGCCCCACTCATTAATCCAAGATGATCTCACTCAAGATCTTTAACTTAAGTACATCTGCAGAGACCCTGTTTCCAAATAAGGTAACATAAGACATGGAAATATCTTTTGGGGGGCTACCGTTGAGCCCACTACAGGTAATTAATCTCCTTTAAAACCTATCACAGATCAGGAAGCATCTTCTTGAGGAAATACTCTTTGACATGATGGTTCCTTGGTGGCACCCCATGCCAACTGAGTTGCAATGTCTGAGAGTGAGAATGAGGCATCAATAGTCTTTAACGATTCCCCAGTCATTCCGATGTGCAACAAAATTTAGAAACCATTGTTTTCATAGCAGTTCTGTTTCTGTATATTCTCACGAATATTCAAGTTTAAAACTCTCCACTTCACTTTTTCTGTTTGTTTATTAAAACTCCTAAGCCTTTCCCTTGTGGTTTCTCTTATTAAAATGAAGTAAAAGTAAAACAAAAGGTTATCTTATTGGATGTTTGGTTATGTTTTCCCTTTGGCTGTGCTTCCGAGAGCTTCAGAACTGCTCTCACCCTTGAGATCCACAAATTTGCCAGTCCTTGCCTCAGTTTACACATCTCTGCCAATGACAAAGCAAGCTGCTTTGGATTTAATCCTTTTAAGTAAGGCTTTGTACCCCCTTGAATTACATATTATTTTCAAAGAATTGCTCCAAAGGGAATGATTCAACATTTAAAGCATTAAGGTCCATAAAATATTAACGCCAGAGAAGAAAAGGAAGTGATGGAGTTTTGAAGGAATCTTGATATGAGTATGGAAAAGAGACGTTCATATTCCTTATGTCTCAAGAGAGATGGTTTGTATCATTTTCAAATGAGGCCCATGATCTTAGAGAGAATCTTAGGGCATAGCATTGCTCCTCAGACTTGGTGCATTTGGGAGGGTGCCTAGTTTCTCTTTGTACCAAGAGAAGTTCACCTTGAGCCACACATGTAGTTAGACTAGCTCTTACATATTGAAACCATCCTTCCATTCTCCTTATTAATTTTTTTTATCAAACTTGCCATCATTCTAGTGAAATATTTTAGGTAAAAAATATTTCCCAGTATGCATCTTTCCTCTGTGAAAAATTGACTTAAGTGGAGCCATTTTAAAATAAAGCTGGAGCAGCCATTCTGGAGGAACTGCCCTGCTCATCTTGTTTCCTGAAACTTGGACTGGGCCAAACCTTTGGACTGGGCCAAAAATGGCAACTGTTTTACACGCAATTGTTTGAGAAGTCAGCAGGAGAAGGGACATCCTGATCACAAGACTGATGACTGTGGGCTTTCTGAAGAGAGCATCATAACCCATCATGGATAGCCAAGAATAGCTTAGCTTGTTAGCACCAATGACCTCCTAAAAACATTTTACCTCATCTTCCTCCTCTTTTCCCATAAGAAAACCCTGAGCCCCTCTCCTATAATCAGGACATTATTTGGGTTTGTATCTGAATCTGTGCTTCCCAAATTGCAATTTTTTGATCCCAAATAAACACTTTGCCTCTTGAATTTGTTTCTGATTTTTATGTGTTGACACTTCACACTAAATCTTAACGTTCTCAACAAGGATACAGCCAAAAGCTGTCACATGATTCGAAAGCCCATAACAGATTAGAATACAGCTTATATCTACCAAAATAAGGATTTTGTACCTAATTCATATCTTTTTTATATTACTGAGCAATTTTTTCCCGCAATACGTTTGACACCAGTAATAAACTATTTATCAATATAGTTAATTTTAATATGTATTTACCAGATTAATAAGACTCTTTTTACATTGTACTTTAATATTTGCTAAAGACTTTAATAAATCCCAGATCTCACACTCTCTGTCCTCCAAGATCTTATAGCCAGAGGACGGGGGGAACACAAATCAAATTCATCAACAGCAATTATTTATGAAATGCTTACTGTACGCAATGCATTTTTCTAGGAATAGATACCAAGAGGTTCAATGCCACTCCTGGGCTGGAGAGATTTGCTTGGCCTTGAGTGACGACTAGGACTTGGACAAGGAGGGCCACTAAGCATGAAAATCAGTGGGAGGAAAGGACCACAGATATGAAAGTGTATGTCATGGTAGCAGATATCTGATCATTGTTTGCCCAGAATCCATTCCTTCCTTTTCAGGTAATTGCATCCCAACTTTCCTTTGAAGATCTGCTCGTCTTTCACTCTCAGTCTGCCACAGTTTATGGATCCTGACAGAAGACACAAAACTCCCGGGTCAGAGCCAAAACAGCTGGTTACTCACAGCAATAGGAGCTGCCAGAGTATCCGCATTTTCTTCTGTCAGTTCCCTGAGCCCCAGTTCCCAAAGGGCAATGCAAAGAGAGTCGAGGGACACCTGCACACAAGGGACAAGGGCAGTAAGCTTTTACAAAGACGGTAAGCATGCCTGCCCTTTGTTCCAGAAGGACACACTGTCTCTATCTTCCCAGGATGTTTGCCATATAAACGTCAGTGCAAAGATACCCCAGAACAAAGACATCCAGTGCCTCCGCTCACGAGACATGCAGAAACACAAGAGACACAGGGAGGATTGTCTGCCAACACATACAGTTTTTGTTTTTCAGTTCATTCTTCCCAGGAAGTAGACTGAGTATGGTACCATTCAGTTAAAAACTGCTGGTCATCTAGAGCTTGTTTCCTTAATTCCCCAGTGAAAAGTAAGGACCAAAACACCCCCATTAGGTGCTGTACTTAACCATGCCTCAGAAAAGCAGAGAAGCCTTGCTGAGACATTTATCCAAGACAATAATCCCCAAACTTTAACTGGAGAAAGGGCTTTGACTTTCACAATGAGTAACAGTACTCAGCCGTTTTAAGAAATCATGTGTTTTTCACTGGGGTAGAGAGAACAATGTCTTCTGTGTTTTTGTAAACAATCTATTTCATTTGCCAGGTCACCTTCAAACTATCTCATTTTAAAGATGACTATGAGTCATGAAAGTAAAAACATCTTTTTCTGCATTTCTTTTGTCTGAGAAAATAACAAAGAGAAACACTTGTGTTTGAGAGAGGTGGTTTTATTACAAATAAAAGGAATTTGCATTTAACAGTGTGGGCAAAAACTGGGGGAACCCATTATCTTTAAGAGATCATACCAGTGCATTATTTTCAAAGATTTAGACAAATTCGTGAGTAACAAATGCAAAACAAGTTACAGGGAACACTCAAATACTAGGGGCAATTATACCTACCCATGAGGTGGGCTCTACTGTGACATAAAATACATATATTAAGCTAACTGGTTTATTATGTCTTATGATATTATTCTGATCTCTGAAAGTGACATTTAATATGATAAAACACAATGGGATTCTGTTAATGACCCATTCATAATCATAGTCTTTTTCTGCGCTTTTCTAACCAGGTCAAATAATGATTCACCATCAACTGGAGAATCTGCGGATTTAGAATAAAGTTGCTGCCAAGTATACAGGCCCAGGACACTCGAAATGCACCCCCACAGAGAAGCCCCTCCAACAGGACCCCCATGATTTATCTACTCCTAGACAGTTTCCCTGAGTTTATGATTTCACATAAAGCAATAGATAGTTCATATTTTTAAATGAGAGTGAATATTTATGAGCACTTACTAAAGAGTTTACACATCTTAACCCTTAGCAAAATTTTGTATCCTTCCTAGAGAATATCGAAACCTTCTGGATCTTGTCTAGGCCACCCATTAACGAAAGGTTAGTGGGAAAGCTAAGCTTAGCCTCCCTTTTATGCTTAAAACCACTGAGTTACCCAATTTAATTTGATGTGACCTCTGCCACAAATTAGGAGGTAACTTACAAATAAACCCCTATGCTCAACACCAAGATACCAATCAGGGACACAGCTCCCTGCCCTTGGCATACCCTTCGGATTATTTAAGATATTTTAGCCCAGAGAGAAGAGCTAAGGATGTCTCTTACACCCTACCCACTCTGCCTCTGTCCTCCCTCCTTATCCCTCAGGAAAGAGAATTTCATTCCATCCTCAGGGCAGCGAGTCTCAGGGAATAGCCAACATAGGTAGAGAGGATTTTTGTTCACCCTTATGGAAGAAACTGTGATACTCTGATCCAAGTTCTCTGTGTTTGATTCTTGATATGCTTAAATTTGAGACAACTGTTTCTTCCTTAATAAAGGCTGTCCTGCAAGCCTGTTGCCTTAATGCAAAATCTTGTTCGAAATGGCAGAAATTGAATGTTAATTCTTTCTTTCTCTTCATGTTCCTACTGTAACCATCCTATAACCTCATCTCCACCCTTAGCCATATGAAACCCTCAGGCTGTAGAAGAAAAATACATGGAAAAATACAAAAAAGAAAAACAAATATTTTTAAGAATACTACTACAGTTGCACTCATGTTTAATAGCTATAAATGGGCACATATTTTCCATGACTTTTGTAGATAAGTATTGCTTCTACTTTTTTTTCTTTAAAATGTTCCCCGATTCAATGTTGGATAAAATTCTTTTATCATTTATGCCACTTATGAGCTTTTAAATTGACTTTTCTCTTGATTAATAACAAGCACCTGTAAGTCTTTACCATTGAGCTGAAACTACAAAGGATAATAAAATTAATGCCATAAAGTGCTCTTCATATTCTTTTCATCACTTAGCAGCAGTTTGCTTTGAGTATCTTTTCACTTCTGAGGCGTTTTTACCGTGGTGACTGTGATTCTGCTGGTCTGTTTGACAGTGTGTTCAGTTGGTGTGGATTTTCATGGGTGAGAAGCTATCTGCACAGTTTCTCCCAGTGTCAACAACAAGAGCGAGCCAGAAGCAAATGCCTGAGATTTTAACACTTCTGGAGATCGTGAAACCACTTCAGTACGCCAAAGAGAAGCAGCATTAGCTCTCCAACTACAGGTAGAAGATGTACAGAAATCCTTAAACTCATAGGAGCTCTCTATCACACGTTAGCCTCGCAGCCCAGAGAAACCGCTCCGTAGGGAGATGAAATGATGGATGGAGCCTTCGTACTTCCACTTCCCTGCTGGGTTTTCACTTAGAATTAGCGCTTTCCTGTGTTTCAGCCTCGCTCTCCTAACCACACACAGAAGTCGCTATAGTTGTTTCCTTCCATCACTACCACCTCATTCTCTCAGCAAAGTGTGGAGGAGTGAAATAAACAGAGTTATCACCTCTTAACAAAGACGAGAGGGAGGCCCCCATCCGGAGCTGCTGGGCACTTCAACCCCAGCTGCCTCCTGAAACACCGGAAACTAAAGGTAAGAACATCACTTAGGATTTGGAAAGTCAATTTCTAAAGTTGATTGGCAGCCTACTAACCTGAAAAAGATTTTGTCATTAGAATAAACAATTTTAACTAGCATTAATTTACAGATGCTCTGCTTCAGGCTACCAGGCTGTGTCCAGCTTTTCTAGTCAAATGTTTGAAAAGGTCACCCTTTCTTTCATGCTGGGACACTCTTCCAGTATGAAAACATAATCCAAAAATAATACATAATGCTCCAACACCTAACAAACTATAGATACTATGTAATTTTTCAAAGTAAAAACACCAAGATCCTGAACATATATTTGCATAGCCACGTTCATAGCAGCGTTATTCACAAGAGGTAAAAGGTGGAAACAACCCAAACGGGTATTGACCGCTAAACGAGTAAACAAACTGTAGTATATACATACAATGGAATATTATTCAGCCTTGAAAAGGAGGGAAATTGTGACACAGGCTACAACATTGATGAACCTTGAAGACATGTTAAATGAAATACACTAGTCATAAAAGGACAAATGTTGTATCATTTCACTTACCTGAGATTCCTAGGGAAGTCAGATTCGTAGAGACACAAAGTAGAATGGGGCTGCCAGGGACTGGGGAGAGGAGAAACTAGGGAGTTAGTGTTTAATAGATGTGGTGGTTCAGTTTGGGATGATGAAAAAGTTCTAGAAATGGACAGTGGTGATGGTTGCACAGCATTGTACTTAGTGCCACTGAACTATATACCTAAAATTGTTAAAACGGGAAATTTTATGTTATATATATTTTACCACAATATTAAGAAAACACACCTAAAGCTGTGTCCTTGCTCTGAATATAAAAATGTCCTCAGCCGTGCTCTTGTACCTGCTTACGTGCTACTGAGGATTTGCTTTTCTTTCCAAAGTACCAATCCTATGCGGTACACTTTCACCAGTTGTAAACCCCTTCCTTTGCCTCAAGGTCATGCTTCTCAGCTGGATTGGAGGAGCTGGAGGAGTAGCCCAGGACCTCAGCCTGTGTGCACAGAGCTTCTCCTCCACCTGTGTCACCTCCCTGCTTCCCCTAGACGACGGCTACCACTCTTGGTGTCAGCTGACCCTGAAGGGCTCCTTGCCTCCTCCGAAAACATCCTGACAGTGAGATGGTATCAGTCTGAACAGGCGTGAAAGATTCAGAACAAGTTGAAATTTTACAGAATGGAGTGGAGAGGGAGGAGAGCCAGGACCCCCCACCCTCATCCCAGCTCCTGACTGAGGAGGAAGGAGAGGGAAGGGTGCTGATGGTGACGTTGGAGAATCCTCTTGTTCTCCTCTTATCTTCTGACCTTGCACTAGACCACATGAATTCCCTTAGGCTGGGACACTGACCCTGTCTTGGAAGTGTCATATTACCTCTGGGCTCAAACGCCTTTCCATATGATGCTTTGGAGGAAGGGTTAAAAGCTGAGGCGGTAAGTCCTCTCACCTGGTGCCTGCAGAAAGTACTTTCTATCTGGAATCGGAACGTGACTAGAAACACATGTTGAGGTCCCGTCATCCAGACAGCCCCACATGCCTTGTCTTCATGCTGGCTCCCTCCATCAACATCTCATCTGAATGGAGGAGTCAGAGTTAAGCTTGAGGGATGCGCCTCTCCACCTGTCATAAAACCTCATTGCATGCATCCACACGTCCGGCTGTTCTTTCCTAGGGGTTTTAAAAGCAGCTTGTAAATTTCAAAAGAAGCTGTGTGATGCCAACGTCTTAGCTGAATCAATGTAATAAATGGGCTTTTTGACAACAGTAGGTCAACCTGGTGTCCTTGCAGAGTTTGTACATTTCAAATATGTCTGCATTATTCCAGTGTTCACAGTGACAAGGTTTCAGACCTTAGAACTTTAGGGGGACATTCAAGGAAAGAGGCAAAAACAACACATTCTGAACTGGAAAAGGAAAGCATTTGGGATTGGTTCAGCTCAGCCTTGAATTAAACCATTCATTAAAGCTCTGATTTTCCTCTGAACATTTGGCAGCAATTTCACCCACAAATGGCTTACAGTATCACTTAATTTCCCATTGGAACTTTGGGGGAAACAACAATGCTAAGAATAAAATGAAATAATATATGTGCAAGCACCTAGCTCAGTGCCTGGTACAGTGTCAGTGCCTAGTTGAATTTGAAAAACAGTAATACCTTCTTTTATTAAACCAGTTATAAAGTGTTTTTCTGTACTTTATAGCAGTGTTGAGTGGGGATGTTAATTTGTCTATTGCTTGCTTCATCTGCTTTGAAGCGCCGGGTCTGTAAGAGTGGATCAGTCTCAGATGTAACTCCTGGGTGTGGGAGGGAAGGCACGTACAGGGCTCCTACACCCAACCAGCAGGAAGTGAACACAGAGGATTCCGCTCAACTGTCTCCTCAACTCCCAAAGCGGTAATGCTTCAGAAATGGGACAAGTCTAAGATGGGGCAACAGGATGAAAAAAACAATATGAATCCACTCTCCATCCTCCCCAGTCCTATCCATAAAAGGATTAAAAAAGCTAAAGAGTGCAGTAGACCCCATGGAAACATGACCGACTTCTATCACTGATTTAGGGAGAGAATTGTATTCTACAGATTCTGAACTCTTGTTATTGTGTGCCTACAATTGTACTGAACTTTGGTAACATTGAAAATGACAAGACTGTACACAGAGATCTTTCATACTAAAAGATAGCAATTATGGAGAAGAATATGACTTTCAACATCAACAGTTTTTCAAAGACAATATGTACATCACTTTTCCTTAAAAGGCTATAAATGTATTCTGTATGAATTTAATACTTCAGCACTAGTCATTAATAATTCAAGAGTCCCATCATACCACCATTCTAATAAAGCACAACAAATTCCATAGCATCAGTGATCAGTGTTTAAATGAAGGACACTCACTTTACTACTACAAGTGGGTGGAGAGTAATCAATCGAACATGCCAGGATGTTAGCCAAGGTCAAGTCACCCTTCAAGCTTTCCTTTTGTTCTAATAGCAGGTCACTTCTAGAAACATGCATTTCTTACTTGCCACTTCTAATTCTCCTTGCATTATGCACTCAATTCTCCTAGCACCAATTATTAATTTATTAATTATCACCAAGTGAAAATCTGTTAAAAATGCCCAGAGGACGTGTACTGTAGGTTCACAGCTGTAGATCCAACAGAGTTTATGAACTTCTTGCCAATGAATTAGGAGACTTCCATATGCTCTGAGGCCATTTTTTGAACCAAAAATAAAATTTCTAATTATTTCCATCCATTAAATGTCCAGCAGAATGCTGTGCCATGCTAATTTTAAGAATATAGAGTAATGAAACAGATGTCATGCCTGGGCTACTACCTAGGAGAAGCAAAATCCTTCGGTGAAGGAAGCATTCTTTTTGGCATTATCATATTTCATTACTTACGAGCTCTTTTTATCAAATAAGAAACAATAGTATATTACTAGTATGTCCTTTCTGTCTCACACTCTGAACCAGGTATTCTCCATATCTTGTTTAATCCTGACAACAACCTTTTAAGGTGCATATTATCTGCATTTTACAAAGGCAAAACGTGGACACGCTAAGAAACTTGCCCCAAGTCACAAAGATAAGTAAACAGCAGAGCCGAAATTAACACCTTCTCTTTGGACTACAGCACATATATGGGAAATAATGGTATGGAATAATTGGTAACCCATGTACATTAAAAATCCTGGAAGTAGAAAAAGAAATCACTCAACAACAAAAATTTTCAGTGTGATCGTCAGCTCCAGTCAACTTTTGATCATCTCAGGATACAGAAAACAGAAATGACCTAAACCATGGAAATCTTTGGAAAATGTCAAAATTTGCTTCACCAATTCCTTTTCTCGTTTAGTATAGAAAGTGTTTAGGTCGTAGAGAACTAATGCCACAAAGATCTAACGTTAACTATAGGGAAACAAGAATCAAACAGAATTGGAGTAAACTATGCATCTGAGAAAACGACTTCAGAATTTTTCCATTTTCCTCTTTATGTCCAAACCAGGAATCAGACATTTCCTCAAGACATAACAGTTAGAAGGCAAGTGCCACCTAGAAAGCTGGGGAGTGGGGTAGGGAGGAGTGGAAGGAGATGAAGTTTAGAAAGACAAACCAGGTCAAGTAGAGCCTTGAAGGCCACAAGAAAGACTTTAGTAATAAGGACTGTGTCTCCAGCTGCACTGGACACCGCATCATCCCTTTCTTTAGTGAATTCCCACCCTCTCCCATGTGCTTCTGTTGAATTTTCATCACAATTCCCTGGCTGTTCCTAGGCTGCAAAGTACATGACTCAAGTCAGGTCCAGCATCGTCCCCTCTCATCCAGTCCACAGTGAATAGGCGTGACTCAAGCAGGGTCAAAAGTTTTAACAATTGTGTTTCCACTTTGTGCCGGGGGCTCTCTGCACTCCACTTTCCACTGGTGATGAGAGTCCTCACTGTCAACCAGGCAGTGCATAATCTACATCCAAGATCCTATCCCAGCATCCGCATTCTTGGATCACTCCTGGTACCAAATATGACAAGTTGGGTTCAACTCTGAGAAGGATGATGGCATGCAGGAGGGTCCTTGTGATAAATACCTAAAAAGGGAAGCAAAAGAAATAGAGTTGGGAAAAAGGAGAAGATGAACCACAATGCAATGTTAGTGGAGGTTCCAGCCCCTCTACAGGAAGTCTTGAAGCTTGGATGACTCTTCAGAGTTGTCTCAAGTTGGTAGAAGAGAGCTGAGCCTTCACACCCCAAGCATCAATCAATCCCTGGAGATGGGCCACCCTTGAAGGGGGCATGACCCGGGCAAGGCCTCTCTTCAGCTATGACAATACCCACAAGGGTCTGACATCTGAGGGCTTTCTGTCAGCAGCCCACTCAGTCTGAGGGGCGTAAGTTCCTCCTTCCTAAAGGGGTATCTTGGTAACATACAATGGCGTTTATCCTAGAAACTAAGACTAGCAGTAAACAATGGAGTTTTGTGATAATGTTTTAAAACACACATACAAAGGCATACACAATACAAATGTCAATGTTCAACTCTTGTTTAAACACCTGAAAACTTTTAACTACAAAAGCTTTGATTCAACCAGAGGGTTGTGATGAGCATCAAATGGGAGACTTGAAGTGCCTCGCATCCTGCCTGGCACTTGTTGGGGCCCAGGGCAGCCCACCCCAAAATACCCTACAATAGCATATCGATTATTTTGAATTAAAGTTAGTTGAGAAGCAAAAAGGGCATTCTGACCCTCCCGTCTCTGTTCCCCCTGAAAGCAGGGAATACATCTCCCCCGTGAAAGTTTGCTCTCCCAGCATCCTTATCACCAGTTAAGGGATGCAGGGCCGAGAAACCTGTATCAACAGCCTTGTTGATTTACTACCTGAAGCCTAAACTCTGCTGAAATTCCTCACTAACTACATCCCTCAGATCTAAGTTTCTTTGCCCCGTCATTCCTCACAGATGTATAGTTTCTTTGTGTAAAACATATATACTGCCTGCTTTGTCCACTCTCTGAGCGTCATTCCTCTATGATCTCCAATACGCACAGACTGAACTGGGTTTTTCTCCTGTTAATCTGGTGTTGTGTCAATTTTATTATTAGTCCAACCAGAAGAACACAAGGTGAATAGAAAAAGGATTTTCCTCTGCCCCAACACACTCAGCAAATGTTTCGAGACTAAATCTAATAAAACTTGACCATTAATGTTTCGGTTTGAAAATTCACACACAAATCCAGCATCATAAATAGATGTTTATAAGTAATCTCATATTAAGAAATTCAGTGATGTTTCTGGCTGAGTGGGTCAGGGTTTTGGCTGAAAACAGATGGAAAGAAGAAGAGATTTTAATGACATGTCTGTTTACAAAGGAGGCAACAGGGTTAAGGAAAAACGGCAAGGGAGAAGGAAGCACTCCATGACCAGTCATAGCCACAAGCTCCTAACACCCCTAGTCTGGAGGGAGCAAAAGAAGGAACAGGAGTTACTGGAAACCAGAAAGTCCCAGCTGTAGGAGAGGGCTGGGTGACAGGAGCAGGGCCTTCAGCAGAGGATAAAGGACACAGCCAACTTGCCCAGTGACCCACCAGACGGAGCTGTAGGGAAATAAATTCCCCAGCTTTGTCTCCTCCCACCTTCCCATCTCTTGCTGGTGCCTCCCACTGGCCAAACCGAATAGGAAATCATGAAATAAAAGTCAGCATCCTGGGCACAAAGGACAGTGGACTTGTAGAGACAAACAGCGACTATCCATTATAGGGAGCTTCACAGTTGTTTACTGAAATTTAAGACACAACATTGAGTTTTAAATATAATTGCATCTGTTTCTCAGCACAAATGAAAAGATTGTTTTTTCAAAGAGCACTTTATTGATTCAATATTGTTAGCTTTGGTGGAAAAAGGTGTGAATGGTGAGTACTTTGGTTCCTGCCTTGGCTAGAGTGTGGCTGAGGATATCGCCAAAGTCAAAGTCAGAAAGGACCGAGGAACAAAGAGAACAGGGAAGTGGAGGCAAAAAATAAAGAGCACATCTTTTGAAGACTTAGGCACTGGAGACTCTTTTTTGGGAGAAGTTTGGAAGGATTATCCCCTAGAGAGTTGAGTCCTGAGCAGACGCCGTGGCTCCGCTTTGTGCCTTGGTCTAGTGGTCTGTACACAAAGGATACTGCAGGGAATGTATCCAGCCACTTTCCCAGAGCTGTCTCCTCATTTGGCTAGAGTTTTCTCTCTCTTCATGTCTGAGGAATCCAAACACCAAAATTTATAGCATGTCCCTTATATGTCATCAATATTCCTTATGCACACATTTATAGGGTTGCTATTGGCTCGGGAAAGAACATAATGCACTTAATTATAAGATATGTCCAAAGCCATCCACAGAAGTGGGCCGTGGAGAGTTAGTCACGGGGAAGGATCGGTGCAAGCGCCCTCCTTACTAATGCGCTCCTCAGCACTACCACCATCGCTCAGGGCAGAAGGACTGGATTTCAAGTCATGATTGTAAATGAAATTTACAAATGTCTCAGAGCCAAAGAAGCCAAAGTCCACAGCCAGTACCACCCCAGTCCCTCAGCAGCCAGAGGCACTTGCTTAAAGTGTTGTTACCATTGAAGGAGGAGAGCCCCAGCTCCAGGTGTTCCTGGTTCCAGTCAAAGCTCTCCCTTAACCTTTTTGGCATAAGTTTCTTCATTTGTAGAACAATGAGGTTGAGCTATGTGATTTCTAAAACTCCTTCCGACCCTAAAATGATCTTGAGAACTTGCCATTTACACCACTGCACTTTTTCCTTCATATCAAGCAAGCTTGTGATTCGTTTGAAAATGCATAGAACAGCACCATCTAGCGGACAAAAGGTTGTAATACTAGCGACAATTACAAGCAAATGAAATTTCACAGGGAGAAAGTAGACCATTCCAGGTAATTTCCTTTTCTTTTTTTTAATTGATGTCATAATAGTTTATAACATTGTGAAATTTCAGTTGTACATTATTATTTGTCATTCACCATATATATCTGCCTCTTTATCCCTTACCCCTGGCCCCCAAACCCCTTTCCCTCTGGTAACCACTAATCTGTTCTCTTTGTCCATGTATTTGTTTATTATCTTAAATATATGAGTGAAATCATATGGTGTTTGTTTTTCTCTGTCTGGCTTATCTCACTTAACATAATAGCCTCAAGATCCATCCATGTTGCTGTGAATGGAACGATTTTGTCCTGTTTTATGGCTGAGTAGTATTCCATTGTATATCTATACACCACATCTTCTTTATTCATTCATCAGTCAATGGGCACTTGGGTTGCTTCCACATCTTGGTTATTGTGAATAATGCTGCAATGAACATAAGGGTGTGTAAATCTCTTTGAACTGTTGATTTCAAGTTCTTTGGATAAATACCCACTAGTGGAATGGCTGGATCATATGGTATTTTGATTTTTAATTTTTTGAGAACTCTCCATACTGTTTTCCAAAGTGGCTGCATCAGTTTGCACTCCTGCCTGCAGTGTATGAGGGTTCCCTTTTCTCCACATCCTCTCCAACATTTGTTGCATTTCGGTCTTGGTAATTATAGCCGTTCTAACAGGTGTAAGATGATGTCTCATTGTAATTTTCATTTGCATTTCCCTGATGATTAGTGATGTTTGACATCTTTTCATGTCCCTATTGGCCTTCCATGTATCTTCCTTGGGAAAATGTTTGTTCAGATCTTTTGCCCAGTTTTTGATTGGGTTGTTTGGTTTTTTGTTGTTGAGCTGTATGAATTCTTTATCTATTTTTGGAGATTAACTGCTTGTCAGATATACGATTGGCAAATATTTTCTCCCAGTTTGTGGTTTGTCTGTTCATTTTGATCATGGTTTCCTTTGCCTTGCAGAAGCTCTTTAGTCTGATGAAGTCCCACTTGTTTATTTTTTCTTTTGTTTCCCTTGCCCAAGTAGATATGGTATTTGAAATGATCCTTCTAAAACCAGTGTCAAGGAGTGTACTGCCTATATTTTCTTCTAGGAGTTTTATGGTTTCATATCTTACCTTCAAGTCTTTCATCCATTTTGAGTTAATTTATATGTATGGTCAAAGATAGTTGTCTAGCTTCATTCTTTTTCTTGTGGCTGTCCAGTTTCCCCAGCACCATTTATTGAAGAGACTTTCCTTTCTCCATTGTATGTTCTTAGCTCCTTTGTCAAAGATCACCTGTCCGTAGATGTGTGGTTTTATTTCTGGGCTTTCAATTATGTTCCATTGATCTGTGCATCTGTTTTTGTACCAGTACCATGCTGTTTTGATTACTACAGCTTTGTAGTATATTTTCAAGTCAGGGATTGTGATGTCTCCAACTTTGTTCTTTTTTCTCAGGATTGTTTTAGCTATTTGGGGTCTTTTGTTGCCCCATGTGCATTTTAGGATTCTTTGTTCTTTTTCCGTGCAGAATGTCATTGGGATTCTGATTGGGATTGCATTGAATCTGTAGTTCACTTTAGGTAGTATGGACATTTTAACTAGGTTTATTCTTTCAGTCCGTGTGTATGGAATATTTTTCCATTTCTTTATGTCATCATCGATTTCTTTCAATAATGTCTTATAGTTTTCATTGTATAGGTCTTTCACCTCCTTGGTTAAGTTTATTCCTAGATATTTTATTCTTTTTGTTGCAATTGTAAGTGGGATTGTATTCTTGAGTTCTCTTTCTGTTAGTTCGTTCTTAGAGTATAGAAATGCAACTGATTTTTGTAAGTTGATTTTGTACCCTGCAACTTTGCTGTAGTTTTATTTCTAATACTTTTCTGATGGATTCTTTAGGGTTTTCTGTATAAAATCATGTCATGTGCAAACAGCGAGAGTTTCACTTCTTCAGTGCCAATTTGGATCCCTTTTATTTCTTTTTCTTGCCTAATTTCTCTGGCCAAAACCTCCAATATTATGTTGAATAACAGTGGTGAGAGTGAGCACCCTTGTCTTGTTCCTGTTCTCAGAGGGATGGCGTTCAGTTTTTCCCACTTGAGTATGATGTTTGGTGTGGGTTTGTCATATATGGCCTTTATTATGTTGAGGTACTTTCCTTCTTACCCATTTCATTGAGAGGTTTTATCATAAATGGATGTTGGATCTTGTCAAATGATTGCTCTGTCTCTATTGAGATGATCATGTGGTTTTTATTCCTCATTTTGTTAATGTAGTGTATCACATTGATTGACTTGTGGATGTTGAACCATCCCTGTGTCCCTGGTATAAATCCCACTTGATCATGGTGTATGATCTTTTTGATGTATTGCTGTTTTGGGTTGCCAATATTTTGTTAAGGATTTTTGCATCTGTGTTTTATCAGTGATATTGGCCTGTAGTTTTCCTTCTTTGTGTTGTCTTTGTCTGGCTTTGGGATCAGGGTGGCGTTGACTCATAAAATGTGTTAGTAAGTGTTCTGTCTTCTTCAATTTTTTGGAACAGTTTGAGTAGGATAGGTACTACATCTTCTTTGAATGTTTGATATAATTCCCCATAGAAACCATCTTGTCCTGGACTTTTATTTTTTGGGAGGTTTTTGATTACTCTTTCAATCTCTTGTAATTGGTCTATTCAGAATCTCTATTTCTTCTCAGTTCAGTTTTGGGAGGTTGTGTGAGTCTAAGAATTTATCCATTTCTTCTAGGTTGTCCAATTTGTTGGCATATAGTTTTTCACAGTATTCTCTTATGATCCTGTGTATTTCTGTGGTATCCATTGTAATTTCTCCTCTTTCATTTCTAATTTTATTTATTCATTTATTCTCTCTTTTTGTCTTAGTGAGTCTGGCTAAGGGTTTATCAATTTGCTTATCTTCTTGAAGAACCAGCTCTTAGTTTCATTGATCTTTCTACTGTTTTGTTTGTTTCTTTCTTTCAATTTCATTTATTTCTGCTCTAATTTTTATTATTTCCCTCCGTTTGCCGACTCTGGGCTTTGTTTGTTCTTTTTCTAGTTCTGTTAGGTGTAGCTTAAGACTGCCTATTTGAGATTTTTCTTGTTTCTTAAGGTGAGCCTATTTGGCTATCAATTTCCCTCTTAGGACCAATTTTGCTGCATCCCATCTGAGTTGGTATGGTGTGTTTTCACTTTTATTTGTCTCCAGATATTCTTTGATTTCTTTGTTGATCCAATGGTTATTCAGTAGCATGTTGTTTGGTCTCCACCTGTTTGTCACTTACCCAGCTCTTATTTTGTAGTTGATTTCTAGTTTCATAGCATTATGGTCAGAAAAGATGCTTGATATGATTTCAATCTTCTTAAATTTATTGAGGCTTACCTTGTTCCCCAACATATGGTCTTTCTTTGAGAATGTTCTATGTGCACTTGAGAAGAATGTGTATCTGGTGATTTTGGATGGATTTGGATGGATTGTTCTGTATATATCTCTTAAGTCCACCTGGTCTAGTTTTTCATTTAGTTCCACTATTTCCTTGTTGACTTTCTATCTGGTTGATCTATCCATTGATGACAGTTAAGATCCCCTACTATTATTGTGTTTCTGTTAATGTCTCCTCTTATGTCAATTAACAGTTGCTTTAGGTACTTTGGTGCTCATGTGTTAGGTACATATATATTTGCAAGTGTTATGTCCTCTTGGTGGAATGTCCCTTTTATCATTATATACTGCCCCTCTTTGTCTCTCATTTTTTTTTATCTCAAAGTCTACTTTGTCTGATGTAAGTATGGAAACACCTGCTTTCTTTGCTTTCCATTAGCTTGGAGTATCGTCTTCCATCCCTTCACTTTAAGCCTATGTTTGTCTTTAGAGCTGAAATGTGTTTCCTGAAGACAGCAAATTGTTGGGTCTTGTTTTTTAATTCATCTAGACACTCTGTGTCTTTTGATTGAGGAATTTGACCCATTTACATTTAGAGTGATTATTGATATACGAGGGCTTAATGCAGCCATTTTATTACTTGTTTTCCAGTTGTTTTTTATTTCCCTTGTTTCTTGTTCCATATATTTTGGACTGCCAATTCCACTCCCTGTGGATCACATGGCCCTGTAGACTCTCCCGCCAGACAGGCAAGTGATCACACGGGGGCTCAAGGCTGCCATCACCTGTTTCTGCAGTCACACTGAGGCGTGCTCCTACCCTCAGGGCTGCAGCTGTGATATAAGCACTCCAGCCAGGAGAGCAGTCACACACATGTACTGGGCTGCCTGGGGGCAGGAGACTGCTCACCTATCTCCACCACCTCCCCAGGTGGTAGTCCATCCACCTTCGGATGTATAGCTGTGCAGATCTCTCAGACGTCCTGATGTGCTGTGTGGGTATCCTCCCCTGATCAATGAATGTCCCTTTAGTTGTAGTTCAAAGAGGGAGAGACAAAGGGAACAGCTCACTCCACCATGTTGCTGACATCACCCCCCACCACCAGGTAGTATTTCTTAACTTTTCTAGATTGTGGGCCTCTTGGAGAATCTAACAAAAGTTGTGGATCCTCCCACCACCCCCAAAATGCAAAAGGCACATAGACCAAAATTCTGCATACAATTTCAGGGTATATATGGCCTTCCTTAGCCTTACCTAACCATGCATGGGCCACAGTTAAAGAACCTCCACTGTATACATTATATAAACCATTGGAAAATGAAAAATGATCCTATAATCATCAAGAATCAATAGATGTTGTAACAGATCTATGTTTGTTTTGTTTTGTTAATATAACCATAACCCAAACCTCCTTCCTATTTGAGGAGATACTTCATTGTATTAGGGCTGGTGGGAAACAGGATCCCACCCTCCTTCTGTTTCCTACTCCTTAGGAGGAAGGGCACCTGCTTGGCCAGTCATTTACCCCACCAACTTTGATTCTTGAGAGGGTGTGGCAAAGATACAGGGGAGCCTGGAAGATTGTTGAAGAAAGAAATGAGAATCTAGCATTGGCAGTGTCCAGCAGCATCAAAGCTGGGGGTGAGGTCCTGGCCCAAACTTTCCTTGGCTCTAATTCCCTCTACCCACTCCCCTGCTCATTTTCATACCTGGTTCTTCAATTCCGTCAGTTCTGTGAACTGTTTGACATCCTTCCAACAAATCCTTTTACTGCTTAAGTCAGAATGTGTTACTTACAATTAAGTAACACCAAAGTTTTTGATGGATACACACACCAAATTCTTAGGGGTGACCAAAAATGTAACTCTCCTTCAATGCAACGTATTTTATCATTTATGTAATAGCACTTTTACTAAAAGCAAAAGACAAAAACTAATAAAAATTTCCAGAATCCAATTCTTCTCTGAAGATGATCAAAGTATTGACAGTACGTTAAAGCAATATAGTCCAGTCTTATAGTTGCCCTTCTCTCATTTGATGAACCCTACACTTGGCTGTTTATACAGTCCTCCAAAAAGTCGTTTCTTGTTTTGTTATTTTCTCTTACATTTCACACCAGAATTTAATAAAATCTCAAATCATTTTGGAACAAGATAGAGTATTTTTTTTTTTAAAGATTTTATTTTTTCCTTTTTCTCCCCAAAGCCCCCCGGTACATAGTTGTGTATTCTTCGTTGTGGGTTCTTCTAGTTGTGGCATGTGGGATGCTGCCTCAGCGTGGTCCGACGAGCAGTGCCATGTCCGCGCCCAGGATTTGAACCAACGAAACACTGGGCTGCCTGCAGCAGAGCGCGCGAACTTAACCACTCGGCCACGGGGCCAGCCCCCAAGATAGAGTATTTTATATCTTTACACACTCACATGAGAATTTCTGATGGTTACCCAGGATGAATTAAGAGTGGATAAAACATATTCTTAAACAGATAAATTGCAACTGTAGAATTGTTTTAAAAAATTATTGCCACATGTGGGAGAAAGAACCATCAATATTGAAAACAGGTAGGTTTTTTTAACCCAAACAGATTAGGCCCAATTTCTTAACAGATTATTTCCCTGATTTAAAAGTAAATTTAAAAAAATTTACCCAGGTATAGCTAAGACCCTGTTTTGGGAACTGCATGCTCCGATTGTAGCTAAGTGTACTTTAAAATAATTTAGTATAATTGTTCATAGCCTTTCATCTAGTAATACCACTCCTGGGTATCTATCCTAATGAAATTACTTAAAATAAGAAAATGTTTGCAACAATACTATTCACAATAGGGAAAAATAGATGAAATTATAAATTCTATTATAATAAATGGAATTTATTATTATATAGCCATTACCATGAATGAATCAGAAATCTGCAATAACATGGGGGAAACATTACCATATAATTTTAAGTGAAAATAAATAGACTAAAACATTATGCTATACTATAAAAGAGACTAAGTAAAATTCATATTCAATAATGAATTTTTCTTATTTTCTTTATTGTTCTTAGTAATTTCTTAAATAAATATTTATTAAATGCTTACTAGAGACTGTGCAAGAAAGTCAGCATATAAAATTGAAAGATTTCCCACCTCCAAGGAGTATGCAGTCTGTGGACAGGGCAAAAGGAGGCAGACATGAAAACAATCATAAAACAATATGATTACTATAATGAAAATATGCAAAGCATGAGGAAAAAACTATGTCAATACTTAGGAGTGGAATATAGTAAGTGTACGTTTAACTTTTTAAGAAAACGCCAAACTATTTTCTGAAGTGATTGTATCATTTTACATTCCCACCCTCAGTACATGAGAAATCCAATTCCTCCACATCCATGTCAACATTTGGCATGGTCAGTCTTTCTCATTGTAGCCATTCCGATAGATGTGCAATGGTATCTCATTGTGGTTTTAACTTGCATTTCCCTAATGACTAATGGTGTGAAGAATCTTTTCAGGTGCTAATTTGTCTTCTGTATATCTTCTTTGGTGAGGTATCTGTTCAAATGGCCCAATTTTTTAATTGGGTTGTTTGCTTTCTTATAATAGAGTTTTGAGAATTTTTTAAGTATTCTGGATAGAAGTCCTTTATTAAATATATATCTTCCAAATACTTTTTCACTGTCTGTGGCTTGTGTTTTCATTCTCTTAACAGTGTCTTCCAAAGAACAGAAGTTTGAAATTTTGATGAAGCCAAATATATCCTTTTGTTCTTTTTTTTGGTGAGGAAGACTAGCCCTGAGCTAACATCTGTTGCCAATCTTCCTCTTTTTGCTTGAAGAATATTGTCGCTGGGCTAATTTCTGCATCAATCTTCCTCCATTTTGTATGTGGGATGCTGCCACAGCATGACTCAACACGCGGTGCATAGGTTTGTACTCAGGATCTGAACCCACAAATCCCAGGCCACTAAGTGAGCGTGTGAAATTAACCACTATGCCACCAGGACAGCCCCTCCTTTTGTTCTTTTAGAGATAGGGGGGTCTAAGGAATCTCTGCATAAATCAAGGTAAGAAAGATTCTCTCCTATGTTTTCTTCTAGAAATTCTATAGTTTTAGTTCCTACATTTAAGCCTATGATCCATTCAGAGTTAATTTTTGTATATTACGTGAGGTAAGGATCTAAGTTTGTTATTTTGCACTTAAGTAACCAATTCTTTCATCACTATTTGTTGAAAGGGCTATACTTTTTCCACCACATTGCCCTTGTTAAAAAAAAAAAAAGATCAGTTGTCCATAGATGTTGGGTTTACTTCTGGACACTCCATTATGTTCCATTGATCTATTTGTCTATCTTTATGCCAACACCAAGCTATTTTGTGTACTATACTTCATAAGTCTTGAAATCAGGTAGTGTGAACCCTCCAAAGTTGTTCTTTTTCAGAGTTGTTTTGGCTATCCTAAATCCTTTGCATCTCCATATGAATTTCGGAATCAGCTTGTCAATGTCCACAAAAAAGTCTGCTGGAATTTTGATTGGGATTGTGTTAAATCTATAGATTTTGGAAAGAACTGACATCTTAACAATATTGAGTCTTCCAACCCATGAGCAAGGTAAATCTCTATTTGTTTTTCAGGTCTTCTTTAATTTCTCTCAGCAATACTTTGTATTTTTCAGTGTTCAAGTCTTTCACATCTTTTTTCAGAGTTATTCCTAGGTATTTAATATTTTTTATGTTATTATCAATGGTATTGGTTTTTATTTCCTTTTCCAATCGTTTCTTGTTAGTATATAGAAGTATACAATTTTTTTCTAGTATATTGAGACCTTGTATCCTGCAACCTTGTTAAACTCACTAATTAGTTCTAGTAGCTTTTAGTAGTGGATAGCTAATAATTTTGCCTACCCCAGAATCCTTATCCTGGTACTATCACTTTGATATTCCTTTAGAGAACCATTTCTCTCCTATTCTTGGTTCATGTGTTGGAGTGAGCATTTGACATAGACTTTGCCAATTAGTGCAGTGATTGGTGTCAGGATAAACACATGACCAATTGATCCAATGAGAGCCAACCTTGGAATTTATGAGGAAACTAGTAGGAAAACATTGTTCTTTCTGGCTAATTTGAAGTGGAACATTACTCATTTCTAATTTAAGTCCATTGTGGTCAGAGAACACACTTGGTAGGACTTGAATTCTTTTAAATTTATTGACATTTTAAAAAATAGAATTACTATAGGATCCAGCAATCCCTCTTCTGGGTCTATATCCACAAAAATTGAAATCAGATCTCGAAGAGATAGATGGATATATGCACTCCATGTTCATTGCAGCATTATTCACAATAGCCAAGCTATGTAAACAAACCAAATGTATATCAATGAATAAAATGTGGTACATTCAACAGAATATCATTCAACCTTAAAAAAGGAGGAAACCCTGCTTTACACAACAACATGAATGAAGCTGGAGAACTTTATACTAAGTGACATAAGCCAGTGCATCATTCCACTTATATGAGGTATCTAAAATAGTCAAAATCATAGAAATAGAGAATAGAATAGTGGTCGCCAGGGACTAGGGGGAGGGGGAAACAAAGAGTTGCTGTTCAGAGGGTATCAAGTTTCAGTTATGTGAGATGAATAAGTTCTAGGGATCTGTATGACATTGTGCCTATAGTTAACATTACTGTATTGCACACTTAAAACTTCGTTCAGAGGGTAGATCTTGTGGTAAGCTCTCTTAATACAATAAAAAATAAATAAACAAATTTACTGAGATTTCTTTTATGGTCCACAAAATGGCCTATAATGATAAATGTTCCGTGCACACTTAAAAAGAATGTGTATTCCGCTGCTGCTGGGTGGTATGTTCTGTAAATGTTGATTACATCAAGTTCGTTGCTAATGATCTTCAAGCCTACTATATCGTTACTGATTTTCTGCCTACTTTTTCTATCAATTATTGAGAGATGGGTATTGAAATTTCCAACAATAATTGTAAACTTACCTGTTTACCCTTTCAGTTCTATCAATTTTTACTTCAGTATTTGAA
The DNA here is from genome assembly GCF_021613505.1 of Equus quagga. Classification (NCBI taxonomy): domain Eukaryota; kingdom Metazoa; phylum Chordata; class Mammalia; order Perissodactyla; family Equidae; genus Equus; species Equus quagga. Next base: position 100,339,574 of record NC_060273.1, read on the forward strand.
GCTCTTTTATTAGGTGCTAAAGCATTTAGGATTATCATGTCCATTGACGCTTATCATTACTAAATTGACTGTCTTTATCCCTGGTTATATTCTCTGCTCTAAATTCTGCTTGGCCTGATAGTAGTGTAGCCATTCTAGCTTTTTTCATTAATACTAGCACGATAAAACTTCTTCCATTTTTTTAACTTTTAACCTATTTGTGTCTTCATATTTAAAGCACATTTCTTGCAGGCATCATGTAGATGAGTCTTGATTTTTTATCCAATATGATGAGCTGTCCCTACAACAGTCACTCATACATCCTCTTTGGTGAAGTGTCTGTTCAAGAGTTTTGACCACCTTAAAATTAAGTTGTTTTCTTACTATTAAGTTTGAGAGTTCATTGCATATTTGGAATACAAGTCCTTTGTCGGATACGCGTTTTGCAAGTATTTTTTTCCTCTTATCTGTAGCTTATCTTTTCATTCTCTTCACAGTATTTTTTGTAGTTTTTCACTGTGATGAACTACAATTTGTCAGTTTTTTTTCTTTTATGTTTTGTGATTTTGGTGTCGTATCCAAGAATTCGTTGCCTAATCCCAGTCATGACGGTTTTCTCCTATGTTTCCTGCTAACAGTTCCGTAGTTTTATTTTATATTTAGATTCATAATCCATTTTGAGTTAATTTTTGTACAAGTTGTGATATTTAGGTTGAGGTTTATTGTTATGTATATGGCTGTCCAATGGCTCCAACACCATTGTTGAAAAATCTACCCATTATTGAATTGTCTTTGCATCTTTGTCAAAAATCAGTTTGCCATATTTGTTTGTCTCTATTTCTGGACTCTGCAATCCTAATGCCCAATGTGATGGTATTAGCAGAACTTTTTGGGGCCTTTGGGAGGTGATTAGGTGATGAGGGCTAAGCTCTCTCAAATGGGATTGGTGTCTTTATAAAAGAGGCTCCAAAGAGCTTGCTTGTCCTTCATCATGTGAGGCCACAGCAAGAAGTCAGCAGTCTGCAACCAGAAAGGTCTGCACCAGAATCAGACCATGCTGGCGCCTTAATCTTATACTTCCAGCCTCCAGCACTGTGAGAAATAAATGTCAGTTATTTATAAGCTACACTGTCTGTGGCATTTTGTTATAGCAGCCTGAACAGACTAAAACAGTGACATAATAAGCACATGAAAAGATGTTTAACATTAACAGCCATTAGAGAGATACAACCTAAAACCATGATCAGACACTATCGCATACCTAATAGGATGGTGAAAATAAAAAACACTGACAATAGTAAGTGCTGTCAAGTATGTGGAGCAACTGGAACTCTAAACATTGCTGATAAAAACACAAAATGGCATAGCAACTAAATAGTTCAGCAGTTTTTACAAAATAAAGCATACGCTTACCATGTGACCCAGCAATCCTAGCCTAAGTCTTTACTCAAGGAATGGAAACATATTTACACACAAAAACCTGTACACAAATGTTTAACTGTTCTATTTATACTCACAAAAAAAATGGAAACAACCTAAACATCCTTCAGTGGGTAAGTGGTTTTAAAAACATGTGGCACATTCTATACAATGGACTACTAAAAGCAAATGAACGTTGATATACACAATTTGGACCAATCTCAAAGGCATTATACTGAGTGAAAGCAGTCAGTCCCAAAAGGTTACATACTATGTGGTTTTATTTATATGAAATTCTCAAAAGGAGAAAACTAGAATGTCAGAACAGATCAATAGCTGGCAGAAGTTAGAGATGAGAGGAGGAAATAACTACAAATGGATAGCATGGAGTATTGGAGGTGACGGAACTGTATGCTGATTGTGGAGAAAATTACATAAATCTACATATGGGTTAAAATTCACAGAGCTGTACATCTTTTTAAAAAGTTGATTTTAATGTATGTTAATTCTAAAAGTTAAATACATTTTAAGGAAAACTTTACAAGAAACCCAAAACTAAATGGTGACAATTAGTTGGCCAGATATTCTGAGAAGAGCCTTCTAGGCAGAGTGAACAGCTAAAACAAGTCTCTGAGGCTGGAATGTGCCTGGTCTATTCACGGAATAGTAAAGAGGTCAATGTGCCTAAAGTAAAACGAGTAGAGGACGAGAGGAGAGGAGAGCACGTCAGAGAGATAATGGAGGACCAGATCACATAAGGGGTCTATGCCATTATAAGGACTTTGGCTTTTGAGTGAAATAGGGAGCCATTGCAGGGTTTTGAGAAGCAGGGTAATATGAACTGATCCAATGTTTTAAAAGGATTGCTGATTTCTGTGTTGAAAATAGATTGGTGGCAGGGAGGAGAGGTAGAAGAGGGAAGACATCTTAGGAAGCTATTTCAATAATCCAGGTGAGAATGATGGTGGCTCAGTCCAGAGTCGTTATGACAGATGTGGTGAGAAACAGTTGGTTGGAGTCTAGATGTATTTTGCAGGTAGACCCAAGAAAATTTTCTGATGGATTGGAATGAAAGAAACAAAGGTGTCAAGGATGATTCTGAGTTTTCTGGCCTGAGCAACCAAAACAATGAACCAGCATCAGTTGAAAAAGAGGACAGCTTTAGGTGCAACAGGTTCTGGGGAAAGAATAGTAGTTCAATTCTGAACGTGCAGAGCCTGAGATTTTATTAGACAGCTAAGTGGAAATTTCACATTTGGCCGGAAAGACCAAAGTGCATCCAGTGGCTTTGGGCATAGACCGCACTGTGCAGTCCTTTGGGTAGAGAGGAATTGTGGAGAGTTCTGAATCACAGTGAGGATCTGTGCTAGGGGAAGCTATCTCAGACTGGAAGGTGTGGTCACTTGTGAGCTACATGTTCAGTTGCAATATTTTTGCCCTGGTGTTGACTCAGAAGTGAAGCTCATGTGACTTATTCCTCAAGACTTTCTCTGTTTCAATACATAAGATTTTAAATGGTGAAGAATGAGTCACTGAGAACAAAATCTTAGTTCAAACTGTCTTTTCTTGAAGTACGCTTTTGACATTCTTCTTTCCTCACTGCCTATCTGCTGTAATTGGTAGAGGGAGGTTGAGTTGTTCAGTGGATGCAATAGCACATTACCATAATGCAGTGTTCTGACTGAGAACAGAAGGTGGATGGCTGCATATATTAATAGTCAAAAGATTTTATATGAAAACACGTCGAGATTTTTTTCCATCCCCCTGTATTAATAAAGCAAATTTTTTTAAGGGGAGTACTGATATGAAAATATCACCTTCTATATCAATTTACTTTTATCCTTCAAAGTGTTGAAATTCACTAAGATCTCAAGGGATATTGCTGATCATTGTAACCTTGGTCCTATTATATGTATCAGAAATAACAAGACAGAAATAATTTAATAGAATTTCATTTAATAAGCATATTTAAAGTTCATCTCTTCCAAAAACAGCATTTTAATTACATTCAAATTGTATTCATATTAAATATCAACAAACTCATTTACATTCAAGGGTTGATATTATAAAACAGATGGAAATTAAAACAAGTTTTATCTTTTAAAAGTCCTTACTTCCAGATTTAGAACACCGTGAACTGCTAGATATATACCTAAACAATGTGTATATACATTATCAGAAAAACATAAGTTGCCCTAATAGCGAAAGAACTGTAATACACATACAGTGGAACATAATTCACGTAGGCTCAATTTACAGATATGTCTCAAAGTATAAAACAATCAAACAAAAAACCCCAACAACTACAAATACAGGCAAAAATCACAGCTGACATTCTAAACTAATGCACCAACATATAATATTTTCCCAGAGAAAGTACAAGGGTTCTCAAGATTTTATGTTGACCCGTGATTTTTTGCTTCTTTGTTCTCAAATACAGAAGCAGAGGACTTAGTTTTCTTTCTGTCTTTAATTAGATTCATGTTAGTTTTTTGTTATACAGCAATGATCCAAATGTATCATGAGAAGTGCTATCAAACTAGTTATATTTAGAGCTCAGTAACCAAGGCATTTCTTGCATTTTTCCTTGTATCTCTACTTCCCTTAGAAAAGGATTTTAGGAAACTTTATAGACAATGGTGATAAAGAGATCAAACCAAACAATTCTGAGATGGCAAAGAAAAATGGGAGTTGGCACTAACACAGGTTACAAAAAATTATCCCCTGTTTATTAAACCATAAATGCACAACAAGAGAAATCATATCTAAAAATATAAGTAGGATAAGAAATACTAGAAAACACACAGAAGGCATTTAGATTTGTGGTGCTTGTGGACTTTAGTTTGCAAGACATACAGCAATCAAGCTACCATTAAATGTTGAGCTTTTTTTTTAACTTGTATAACTTGTTTAAATTTTTAACTTGTCTAAATCAAGTTTCCCAAGCCAAAACAAGAAGTCATAATTACTGTGCTCACATGAGATTTGTGAAGGTTCTACCATGGGGGGAAAGAAGGGGCATGGTACACATCAGGTTACAAGACGCAAGACCAGGAATAAAACTAAACACTGAATCTGATTTGATCAAAGACCGAGAGAAACTCTGCCTTTCTTCAGATTTTACTGCATTTCATAATCACAGAAAAAGAACATCCCTCCTTTTTTTTCTTAACGTACCTTGTGGTTAAAAATGGCAGAATGAATAGTCCTTAATCAGTCACACTATTTTTAAAGGGACATTTTTAGAATTTGGTTGTTTGCTTGTTTGTTTTTTAATGATAAATCTTAAGAGCTGACTGTTCTAAAATGGTGCTCAGATGTATTGATATATTCAGGCCTTACTTAAAGTAATTTATTTTGCATTAAAAAAATCATAAATAAGAGTTATAAGTCAGTGTTTTAAACAAATGAAATGTTTAACTTCAAACTAAGAATGTTTAAAATAACTGATGTGTCAAATAATGAAACTACTATTTTATTAAATTATAAACATACAATTAACAAACATTACATAATCAATCATTCCTTATGACCACTATAAAAACTAAAGTTATCCTTTTCTCTTTTATATAAAGATGGTGGCTCCAAAACAACACGCTACACCAGAAAAGCCCATTCATAACACACAACCCCATCTCAGTTTTTGGAAGTCAGTGCATTCAGTGGTTATAAACAGACATGATGTTCTTCCGTAGCTAAGAACTCTGGAAGGGTAAAAAAAAAAAAGAAAAGAAAAGATAAATAATCTGAGAGACATCCCTAATGATCACAAATATGGCCAGCACTCAAAGTGAAGCATGGTATAACCTGAGTGTCAATCAGTTGTGCTTTTTTCTCCCAATGGAAGGCGCTCCCATAACTGCAGCAACTGTTCACCAACCTGAGGTTCTAGTTCCTAGATAAATCAAAAGCGAGAATAAACATAAAAAGAACTAGATTAAACTTTTTTAATCACCAGAATCTATACTGATAAAAATGTTAGAAACTCACTTTAAATTTCACTTTTCTACCAGAACATGCTAAAATCATATGGTATGTATTGCTCTAATTCTTTGCATGAAGGTTTACAGAGCTGACTTCCAAACTTCAAGATTGTAGTTAACCTGCAAATATCACAAGCATTTGTGACAAAATGGTGAGAGATTTCCATGGAGTTCTCCTAAAAATGTTTTCTATCTAGAAATAATGAATTTTGTTTTTAATGGAGATTTAGCAAAATCACTGTGCTTGAACTTCCAACGGTTTACTGTGAAACCTAACATATTAGATGTTTTGGGAGTTTTTTTCAAGAAACTATCTTAGATGACCATATCATAATATTCTTATGTTAGGAATTAGATTTATTTCAAAATCATTATTATATAGTAAAAGTGAAAATATTCTTATACAATTGAAAAGAATGTCATTTATACTTCTCTTGTGATATGACGTGCATTTAAAAAGAACCTGAACACTTTTCATATGGTGACTGAATGGAATCACACTAGTTCAAATAAATTATTAGCTGTGTGACCTTAAACAAGGCTAATTTCTCTGAGTCTATTTTCTCCTACATAAAACTGAGCTAATAACTCATTTTATGCATTAAATGAAATTACCTCATATAAAGCAGCTAGCCCAGTATTCCATATATATGTTAATTCCCTTACCTTAACTAGTTTAAAATGCATGTCAGCAGCCTCATGAAGGCAAAGCAAAACATAAAATAAATAAAACAAGCCACAAAAATATAAAAAGGTTGTTTTACATAATTAGTTAAAGCCATAAAGAAGTTAGATACTGTTATCCTTAGACTTTACATTACTTCAGAATTACACTTAGTTTTGATCAAATCTTTAGTCAGTAAGATAACAAGAGCCTCCATGAAGTAACTGATGAAAGATTCTATATATGCAATGACAGAGGGAAGGCAAATTTACAAAATGCTAAAAAAGCAATGAGCTCTGTCAGACACATTTGCAAGTAGGGTTCTACTAGCTCTCTTACAAATCTGAACCACTACCTCCCACGTGCATATGGAATATACAATTTGTATTCTTACATTTGCTCCTCAAACAAATCACTGAATAATAATAGCAAAACAAAAAGAAAAGTAAAAGAAAAAATGTTAAATGCCTTGTATACCTGCCCATCTCTGCTTATCTGGACTTTCTTGTTGTCATTCCAAGGATTGAGTAAATGGTGTGCAAACTGAAAGGGAAGACTTTCTTTTCGTATCCACTCCACCTTAAACACTCCTCCCAGGCCAGCAGAGCCCCAGTCCTGGCTCTTCTCCCTTCCTATCTCAGAAGACATCCTAGAAAATCCCTGTGGGCAAAATGAGGGGGAAGAGGGAAGGTGAGGATGATTTTATGTCTGAATTCAATTTATCCCAGAAAGCTCTGAGGTTTTTTTAAATTTTAAGATAAAAATGTAATATAAAAATAACAGCTATCTAACAAAAACAAAAAATAAGCTATTTAAGTGTTTTTTATAAGATGTATTAGCAAATTTCAGAGGAAAGACCAATTCCAGTCTTCTAACATAATTTTAAATATGAACAAATATTTTCTAAATAATGTATCAACAGCTCTAAACTGACATTATTCCATGATAAATGGATACAATCTAATCTCTAAGTTTCTACTTCAAAAATTAATAATAATCTCAAATAATAAATTCATTACTTTATAAATTCAAATAAGTCAAGATGAGTTAGGAAACACACTCAGTTTCTCAATTGTCAATACTAACTTCCTTGGCCTATTTAAATAAACATTTTACCAAAAAGTAAAGCTTCTCATTACTTTTAATCCACCTGAGAAATAGTAAATCTAAAGCTGTCTTCAGAAGGAGAAATTGTTTATCTGGAGATGCTCTGGTAAGACAAGGCAAAAACAAAGGGACCCCTATTTATCATTCCCTTAAAGAGGCGCAGCACATTCCTTATTCTCAGTAAAGCAAAATGCACTCTTGCATTCTGATGCAATAAAAAGCCAGGGTTGGTTTGTTTTTGTTTTTATCTCTGTGTGCTAACCTGCAGCCAGAACAACCCCATTTTAGCGTTTCAGGATGGCTCACCTGGAAATGTCCAGATCCTTGAACAGAAAATACCAAGTAAACCATGCTGCTTTCCCAAAAGGCTCGATTTAGCTTCCGCTCATTACTAGGGGTTGTAGACCAGATACCCTTCTGTTGAGAAATTTCAAGGTTTCTCAAATTGCTACTCTTCATTATGAAGTATCGAATAGGCATGTTTGGTCTTGGTGAAGGAGATTTTGAGCCCTATAAAAAAATTGCATAAGTTCTTGAAAGGTAATTTGACCTTTCGAAATCAACAGGCTCCATTAAATAACATCTTCATAAACATATAAACCAAAATATTTTACCAAATACTCAACAAATGCAAACAGCTCTATCATGCCTGAAAACCTTCACAGGGTGAATTAAAACAAGGTTAAGAGCCAAAACCAAGTATTCATTTTCAGAGCATTCAAAATCCATTATCAAGAAAAGATCCTGGATTACCAACTTTGATTTATACTCCAAACGTACTTTCAGAAAATATTTTAATAAACTTTCAAAGTCTGAAAACAAAACAGAAATTGCCCAGGCTTACTGCCTGGATACAGTTTCCAGGCTACAGTGCAGGGAAGGGAAACACAAACAGAATCCAATGGTCTGGCTGAACTGCAGAGATGGAGCTTGGAGTTTAGAGGCCAAGGTCATTAGAATTTGCATGGCAGTGTACTAGATAGAAGGCAGCTACATGGAAAGAGAAGTCCCAGGGAACTGCAGAGAGTCCCCACAAATTTTTGGCTTAAGTATTGACCTGCACATGAGTGAGAAAAAATGACCTCCGGCCAGGGAAAGATCCCAAGGAAACCAGCAGACTGAAAAAGTCCCAAAGTTCACACACGGTTGGGGATCTTTCATGTTATCCCCAGTTAGAATGCAAATAATCTGTAATACCTAGGGCATTAGACAACAGAAGGGTCACATCTTAGTATTGGAATGATATTAGTACCAGAATAAAAACTGCTCTGGACCCACCCTAACATTGCTTAAAAGTAAATATAGAAAGGATTAAAGTGATTGCAACTAACTTAACTGTGGAGCAGAACGATGTCTAACACTATTTAAAGGAATATAACAAAAATCTAGCAGCCAAACAAAATTAAGAGAATATAAAGAAACAGCAGAATATAACCCATACCAGGAAAAAAATTAATCAGTAGGAACAGATTCAGATCTGACAGATGATGGAATTAGGAGACAAGAATGTTAAAGTAGCTATTACTATATTCAAGAAGGTAAAGGAAACTAAACATGATGAGAAAAGAAATGGAAGGTATTTTTTAAAGACCCAAAAGGTACTCTAGAAATTAAAATATAATATTTGACGTGAAAATACACTAGAAAGAATGCACAGCAGATTAGATACTACAAATAAAAACATCAGTGAACTTAAAGATACAGCAATAGAAACTATATCAAATGAAGCTAAGAGACAAAACGACTGAAAAAAATGAAGAGGAACAGTATCGAGTAGACTTACATTTGTGTATCCAGAGTCCCAGAAGGAAGGGGAGGAGGTGAGATATAAAAATATGTGAAGAAAAATGTCTTAAATTTTCTAAAATTGATGGAAACTATAAATATGCAGATTGAAGAAAAAATATAAAGAGAACCAAATCGAGTCATATCAAAATCAAATTGCTGAAAAACAGTGATAAAAAGAAAATCTTAAAAGCAGATAGAGGAAAAAAGATGTTATATACAAAGAAGCAAAGATGAAAATAATAGTAAACTTTCTATCAGAAACTACGTAAACCAGAAGATAACAGAGTGACATCTTTATAGTAATGAAAGAAAATCACTGTCAAACTGTCCAAAAATAAAAGTTAAAAAGGCGTTTCAGACAAAGCTTAAATAATTCATTTCCAGGAGATCTGGACTAGAAGAAATGTTAAAAGAAGGTTTTCAGGGAGAAGGATATGACCCAAGATAGAAATTCTCACCAACATAAAAGAATAAAGAGCACAGGAAATGGTAAATATTGAGTAAATATAAAAGATATTTTTCTCACTTTTGGTAAAAGATAGCTGACTATGTAAGTGAAAAATAATTCACTGTGGTATTTATAACATGTAGAAATAAAATGTATGAAACCACTAACACAAAGGACAGAAGTGTAAAATGAAAGTACACTGCTGCAAGATTTTCAAACTATACCTGAAGTAGCATAATACTGATTCAAGATACACTAGGGAAAGCTAAAAATGTCTTCACTAGTAAACTCTACCAAACATTTAAGGAAAAAATAATACCAATTCTACACATCGCTTCCAAAAATCTGAAGTGGAAGGAACACTTTCCAACTAATCTTATGAGGTTGTCAGCATTACTCTGATACCAAAACCATACGAAGATAACACAAGAAAAGAGAATTACAGAATATCCCTCATGAACAAAGATCCCTCATTTGACAAAATTTTTGATTGAACAAAATCAAATCCAGCAATATTTAAAAAGGATAATACATCATGACCAAGTGAGGTATAAACATTAGAAAGTCAATCAATGAAATCCACTATATTAACAGACCGAAAAAAAGAACTGTGTTATCATTTCAATAGATGTAAAAAAAGCATTAAGCATAATTCAGGGTTTATTCATAACAAACCCTCTCAGCAAACTGGACCCTAAAGGAAATGTCCCACAGTTACATCATGCTAAATGGTGAAAGAACTAAAGCTGTCTTCCCTCGAAGGTCAAGGCAGAAAAGTCTGCTCTCAACACTTTCAGTAAACATTTCACTGGAGGTTTCAGCTAGAAGCATCCACATTGAAAAGGGAAAAACTGAAACTACCTTTATTAACAGATGACATGATTATCCATGTAGAAAATCCTGAGAAATCTACATAAAAAGCTAATAGAACTAATAAATGAAGTAAGATCATGGGATATAGGGTAAATAAACAAAATTCAAATGTATTTTTATATGCTAGCAACAAACTGGAAACTAAAATTTTAAAAAGCACAATCAAAAATATAAAATACTTAAGGATAAATTTAACAAAAAAAGTATAATACCTCAACTCTGAACTTTACAAAACACTGTTAAGAGAAATTAAAGAATATCTAAATAAATGCAGATAGATACCATGCTTAAGGATTGGAAGACTAAAAATTGTTGTCGATTTTCCTTAAATCAATCTACAGATTTAATGCAATTCCACTCAAAATACAAAAACAAATTTCTGTAAAAATTGACAAGCTTTTTCTAAAATTTATATGAAAGTACAAAGGACCTAGAATAGCCAAAACAACTTTGAAAATGAAGAACAGAGTTGGAGAAAAAACAGTAAATGATTTCAAGACTAAGTATAAAGCTACTATAATCAAGTCACTGTAGCATTGGCAAAATGAGAAGTATAGTGATTAATGAAACAGGAGAGAGTCCAATAAATAGACCACATATTTATGGTCAGTTGATTTTGGATAAAGGTACCAAGGTAATTATTCAATGGAAAAAGGATAATCTTTTTAACAACGGTGCTGGAACAACTGTATGGCCAACATCAAAAAATGATCCTTGACCTATCCATACTATAAACAAAAACTAACTCAATATAGATCATATACCTAAATAGTAAGAGCTCCAACTATAAAATTCCCAGAAGAAAATATAAGAAAATCTTTGTAATCTTGGGTTAGACAAAGATTTCTTAGGACACAAAAAATATAAACAATAACAGAAAAAAATAGATTAAATGGACTTCATTAAAATTAAAAACATTCACTCTTCAAAACACACCATTAAGAAAATGAAAATGCAAACACAGACTGTTAGAAAAAATCTGCAAAACATATACAATTAAGACTTGTATCCAGGATGTAATTTAAAAACTCGTACTACTAAATAAAAAAAGACAAACAACCAATAAACAACCCAAAAAAGTTGAACAAAAATTTCAACAGATACTTCACCACAGAAGATGCAAGAATGGCAAAAAGCACATGAAAAAATGCTCAACATCATTAGTCATTGTGGAAATGCAAATTAAAACTACAATAGGATATCACTATATACCCACTAGAATGGCTACAATTAAAAAGATTAATAATGGCAAGTAAGTCAAGAATATAGAGCAAATGGAACTCTCATAGATTATTGAAGGGAATGAAAAATAATACAGCCATCTCGGAAAATAGCTGAGTAATTTCTTGTAAAGTTAAACGTACACTTACCACACAACCCAACAATCCTACTCCTGGGTATTTATTCAAGAATAGAAAACATATTTACACACAAAGACTTGTATTTGAATATTAGAGCAGCTTTACTCATAATAGCCAAAAAGTGGAAACAATCCAAATGTCCATCAGCTGGTAAATAGATAAATACACTGTGGTACATCCAAAGAATGAAATACTATTCAACAATAAAAAGTAATAAACTAATAATACACTCAATAATACGGATGAATTTCAAAAGTGAAATAAGCCAGTCACAGAAAACTGCATACATATTATTCCATTTACAGGAAATTCCCAAAAAGGCAAAACTCAAGGGACAGAGAGCAGTTCAGCAGTTGCCAGGAGCCACAGAATACGGGAATGTTCAGTACATGACTGTGGTATGGTTATATGATTGCATACATTTGTATACAATTCACTGAATTGTACAGTTTAAATTGGTGAATTTTATTGTGTATAAATTATACCTTAATAAAGATATTTAAAAATAAAAAACCTAAAACCTAAGGGTGTAAATCTGCAAAAACATTTCTTTTCATCTTATTTAACAAGAGTGTTTCAGCAGACATTTTCGCCAGAATATAACTAAATAAACCTAATCAAGTACTCACTCGGGTACTAACAATGCAGGAAAGTAAAAGTAAACATATTCTAAACATTTGAAATCATTCATGTGACAAATTCCTAAAAAGATACATAGTTCTCAATTCCCTATCAACATTTCCCATCTTCCTATCCCTATCCTGTCTTGTATTTTTTAACATAACCATTGATTTGGAGAAATCAATTAACAATTGAAAGAAACCATTGTTTTCAATTCTGAAATTATAAACTAAAAATAATTTAAGATAATCTTCTTGTTATTTGTTTTAACAAAAAAAGATTCTAAAGATACAGAATGGAAATAATGAAGTGCCTAGCTATATTCCATCAGTTAATGATCATTTTAAAACACCTCAAGATGGTAATAACTAGAAATATTTAACAAGAAAGAAAAGCTAAAAAACTTACTCAAGGTGTCTCAAGTTTGCCAGCTTGAATTTATATCTAGAACTGAGGCCATGATTAGCAACTAAAAAGTAGAACTGTTTTATAATTTTGTTTAAATACGTAACATTAGATGTGCTACAAACCTGCCCCTCTGTATCGCCCTTCAGATACTCTACCTTTCCTGAGGGCGGAGGAGAAGGACTGGCACAAGGACTTGGGTAACTGCTGTCCGCAGACTTCACAGAAGACTGATCCGATCGGTCATCGGCGCTGCGTTTAGGATGTAAAATTCCTCTATCTTTGTACTTCTGAGGTGGGTGTAGTGCTGGAGATGGAGATTTCATCAATACTCTTGAGTGAGAAGGAGGAAGCAAAGATCAGTTATACGTAAGTTCATAACATAGCAGATGCCATTTCAAACCAAAGTTCCAATGACATCATGATTTATGGAATACTATTTAAAAAGGGAATTTCATTCTTCTATTACATTTAAAAGTGAAGAAACAGTTGGACTATTGGGGTACACTTACAAAAACAATGGGTAAAAATACATTTAAAACAATCTACGAAAGTCTTTAACTTAGTATTAACAAATACTCAGGTATTAATTCCCTTACAAAATTCCTAACCTCTTTTATGATGGTTTAGGAGAGGTCTTTAACAATTGTAATACTTTATATTGATATTTAATGTCTTTTAACACTATAAAATTATTTAAATACATCTATGCTAATTGCCCTTACTAAAATATCACCCACTCCACTTCCCTTCTACTTTTAGAGAATATCTTAGAGGCAAGTAAAATAGATTTTAAAAGCATACTAAAAATTACAGTATGGCAAAATGGAAATAATACTGGACTAGAGTCAGGAAAGAAGATTTCTAGGACAGTATTAAATTTACAACTAACTAGGTATGTGATCCTAGGCAATTCTCTCAACTTACCTGAGCTTTAATTTCCTTATCTGTTCAAAAAACAATTATACTAGATAAAATGTAAGATTCTTCTATTCTAAAATTCTATGAATAAATGCAGCAAAGATGGCAGTCAGGAATGTTATAAATTTTTAAAAAGTCTATGTCTGAGGCTGGCCCGGTGGCACAGCAGTTAAATTCGCACGTTCCGCTTCTCGGCGGCCCGGGGTTTGCCAGTTTGGATCCAGGGTGCCGACATGGCACTGCTTGGCAAAAGCCATGCTGTGGCAAGCATCCCACATATAAAAGTAGAGGAAGATGGGCATGGATGTTAGATCAGGGCCAGTCTTCCTCAGCAAAAAGAGGAGGATTGGCAGTAGTTACCTCAGCATTAATTTTCCTCAAAAAAAAAAAAAAAGGCTATGTCTTTGTGAACAACCAGAAGAAAAGAAAAAAAAAGACATTGAGTACTTCCTAAAGTTGTGCAATATAAAGTCACAGCACCACTTACAAAATATTCTTGCCAAAACAGTGGATCTAATCAAGCCCTGAGAGTTAATTACCAGTTCACATGAAACACATGGGGTATAGCAATAAATAATGAGAGGAAGAAACAAAGAGACAAATCCAGAATGTAGTACATCTCATAGTACCCCTGACCTAGTTTCTTCAAAAGAGCCAACAGGGGAACTGCTCTAGATCATGAGAGACTCAAGAAACAGAACACCCTAACACAATGCATGAGTCCTCCCCCTGGATGCTAATTCCAATAAACCTATAGTTTGAGAATTGAGAAACAATCATTTTACTGGGATTGATAATTAAATTTTTATTATGCAGGAAAAATGCCTCTATCTTTAAGAGATGCATATTTAATAAACATGGAAGGGTAAAATGACATAATGTGTGGATTTACTCTGAACTATGTAAACAAAAAAAGAAAGCAAAAGAGAAAAAAGAAAATGTGGGCAGATAAAGCAAATAGGTGAAAATCTTGGTAACATGGAATCTGGGATATGGAGTTCATTATGGTATCATTTATTTTGCTGTGTTTAACAATATTTATAACAAATAAATTTAAAACAAAAAAGAATGTGTTCAATAATTCTTAACCTTCTATAGAGTCTTGCAATTATGACTAGTCTGGCTTCAAGACAAGTTAAAATAGCTATCCCCACAATTCCACCCTCCTTCAATAAATATCTTAGATCGAGGACTATTTCTTTCACAAATGAAATAAAATAGCTAAAGCATAAAGATACTAACAAAAAATATATAACGAATGTACATCTGAATCATTAACAACAGCTTGCTAAGAAGTGTGAAAAACACCTTTCAGGTTTTTTTTTTCCTCTTGTGCATTGAAGTTCAATGAGTTATCTAGTTACAACCTCTACAATTTCATCATTCTTACCCTGGTACCTAATTGACCCAAAAATTAGGTGACAGAACTCAATGAGGGTAAAACATTATTAAAATAAAAATGATGTTTTCAGTAGAACTAAATGTCTACTCTTGTGATTTGCAAATTGATCTTTTACTCTGAGCTCTATTCTAGCTTTTCTCTCTCTCATATTTGGCTTCCCCTGAATATTTCATTGAAAAAAAACCAAAGCATTCCCATAAACCCTTTCACCTAAATTTTCACTTAAGAGGAACAAAGAGTTCCAATATAGAACCCAATTATATCTCATTTTTCTTAAAGAAAAGGTAAGTGTGTCCTCTGCCATCAAATTATTATTTAGAAAATGACAAGAAAAAAACATTGGTTTGATTTTAGGGTAGGACATGGGCAACTTGTATTATTTTAATGGTTTCTTAAACTATTTTTTAAAAGTTTCAATAAAATGCTTTTATTAAAAGAAATTATCTAATCTGTATCTTGCCATCCAAGAGTGAAAACTCTAACTATAAATACCTTTTCTCCAAGCAGTAATCCCACAAAGATTACAACTTCTCCCTTTAAAAATAAATCTTCCTAAGAGTCCTCATTCTATTTCTCACCAAGATTCATCAACTCCAGGCTTTATTTATTAATATTACCAAAAGTCTGAAAGTAGGTGAAATTCTATATCCCACTACTCAATAGGAAAGAGAAGGAAGAGTGCCAGGCTGAATCTCTAAGGAAATGAAAATGGTTGATCGTGGTACCATAGGTGAAAAAATTAATTTATAAGATAACCAATTCCTAAAGTATAACTAATATTACACTTTTTAACTCTGATTACCTTCTGTATTTCCAAATTTTATTAAATGAGTATGTGTTACTTTTATAAAGGAAAAAAACTTTTTTTTTCTTAAAATGTGTGTGTGCACCTATATGTGTGTGTGACTATGTGCACATACACATATATACATATGCATTTATACACACACACATATGTAGTCTCTATGAATCTCACAGATTTTTTTATAGATGGGTCTAGAAATAACACTACCACACAACAATTTCTATGGAAACATATTCACACATTCTTAACAATCATTGTTCAAGTAAGCTTTTAGAAAAATATTTTCAAAAAGTGGAGAGTATCTAAGTAGAAAATGTGCTTTTTACTATTCTCCTTTCACTCAGCAGGGTCTGTATCAGAAAGAAAGGTGAAGACAGGAACATTATGAGCAAGTTTTCATGGCAACAGGATAAATTATTACTAAAATGTAATATCTGACTTGGAAACCAGTATGTACTATTCCTCTTGAACTGAAGTCTGAACCAATGAAGCCTTACTGCTTCATTCAAATATGCAAAATCTGATCAAAAGAAGGTACTAAAAGCCCCAACTGATCCTTGAAAAACAGTAAGCATCACATATCTTTTATGTTTCCATCATTTCTATTTTCCATTTTTTAACAATGAAATCATATTCTTTCTACACTTTCAATGTTGCCAAAACTAGCATCACAGGCAAGAATGTTGTCTTTGTTATCAATTCTAACAGGGCAAAAAAATTTTTTTTTAACTGATATAAAGAAACTTAAATTTGATCCTAACTTTTTTTTTTTTTTTTTTTTTGCTGAGGAAGATTAGCCCTGAGTTAAGATCTGTGTCAATCTTCCTCTACTTTATATATGGGTTACTGCCACAGCATGGCTGACAAGTGGTGCTGGTCTGCACCTGGGATCTGAACTGCTGAAGTGGAATGTGCTGAACTTCCAGCCCCCATAACAAATGCTTTAACAAGAAGAAATATTTCTGAATCATAGCCAACAATTCACTATAACAACTATTATATTACCAGAATACATTTTTTAGCTAAATAATTCAATATAAGAACTCCCTTATTATTATTTAGAATCACATAACAAACAAAAACATCACATCTACTTGCTAAATCATAGAAAGAAAAAAGAACTTGGCTAAACTGTAACAAACTTTGTCACAACAGTAAATCTGTTTACTTATTTATTACATGCCTCCTCTCAATAAACTGTAAACTCTCCGAAGGAAGAGATCTTGTCTGTTTTGTACATTGCTATATCCCCCACACCAAGAATAATAGGCATTCAATGTGTCCCTGAATGAATGAATGAAGTATTTGTCAGCAATATAGATATCAAGGTAAGACTTGTGGGAAGGTTGTTCTTTTAAATGACCATAGCTAATAATACTTCTTGCTGTAAGGTATCTAGAAAAGATGTCACTCGACATATATTAACTAAAATATACAATAAAAACATGTTGCTGTCTTTGCGAATTCTGCACATTAAATATCTTGAGTTTTTCCTTATAAAAAATGTCCTTAATAAATAACACACAAATACCAGTAGCTTGAAATCCGTCATATTACCTTAAAACTTATAAGAATTATGTTCTAAAAGTGTAAAACTCTTCTCTTTTTACCGTAACTTCTTTGTGTATCTTAGATTACAGGAAAGCAATTTTTATTATTATATAAGCACATGATTCTATGGTGAACAGTTCATTTTCCTGGGGAAAATATCTCCCACTTTGGTGGAATGTTATAAATTTACCTTTCTGCAGTAGTAGACTCATCAGAAAATTCAGTATCTGCTGAACTTTTCCTACTATTATTTGACCTCCAAGATGATGCCAAAGGAAGCTCTTCTGAAGACATAGGCCTTGGCCTTTGGCCAATTCCAGATGGTTGTTGTAAACCTGCAGACTGTTCTTCAGTGCTTAAAACAGCTATGATGGCTCTTATGGTAGCTTCATCAACTTGAGACCAAGGTTTAGATGGAGCTCTCATTCGGCGTAAAAATAAGCTGTGCCACTTCTGTCTGAGCTGCAACAATAAACTGGCTGCCTATAATAAGATAGTCTCCTCAGTTCAAATAGATAAAAGCAAAATGTATATTACACTTGTAAGACAGCTATTTATTAGTTAAGGTCTGCAATTGCTTCCAAAGAATGCATTTACATATCATATAATTTACTACTAATTTCATTCTTTTTGTTGCATGAATGAAATAAAATTTCTCATTTACCATATTTTAGGCACTAGAGATACAAAATCAAATGAGACAGTCTAATGAGAGAGACAATAAACAATGTGTGGTGGAGTGTGATTAATACTGGAAAAGTAACAGCAGGGTAAAGAAAGAAAAATACATTTAGTTCCATTCATACTTTAAGTGCCTGTAGAACATCCAAAAGATGATGTCCAGAAGGCAGCTGGATTCACAGGTCCAGAGAAAGGCCTCAGCTAGAGATATAGACAGACGTGGGAGTCATCAATGCATAAATGGTTACTAAATCTACACACAAAGGTGAGGTCCCTAGAGACTGTGCAGAGACAGTGAGAAGAGCAGAATAAAACACAGTACTGGAGAACATCTAACATTCAACACACAAACACATACAGAAGAGTCAGTGAAAGAACCTAAGAGACCTCTCTAGAAAGAAGAATCAGGAAAGATTAATGTCACAGTAATTAGTGACCAAGAAGTTGGGACAGGGAAGGAGGGGAGGGAGAGAAAAATGGGAAAGGGCAGAATTACAAAAAGACAGGTATGGACAATAGTGCCAAATATGAGAGAAAGGTTAAATTTATCAAGGCTGGCTTTGACAACATGGAGGACAATGCTAACCTTGGAAAGTACAGGTTCAGGGATGTGAAAGGCTGGTGGAAATGGAAGCAAGACTACAGTAAGTTGAAGTAATGAATGAATGAGTAATAAAAAAGTAAATCTAGCCAGGGTCAACTACTGTACTGATAGCTTAGCTGCGAAGAAAAAAAAAAAAAAAAAAAGGTTATAGAAAGGTCTTTAAAAGTAGCGATGGAATTAAGGGCAGGCTTTATCAAGAAAATTTTTAATTTGAAAAGAAATATTCATATTTCCCAATTCAGAGATTTACAAAAAAAGAAAACAGGATAAACTCACTATCTTTCTCTTAGAAACAGAGTTGTATAAAATAAAGGGAGTTCTTGTGTACCCAATACTCAATATTTTCTTATATACACAGAAATACTCAGATATTACCACGCTTAAATATTGAGCCACACCTAGGTTTTTCAGATTCTCTATTAGAATAAATCCCAATAGGGCAGAGAATAGGGCCCTATGAAAACTGAAAAATAAGCTGTATTCTCTAATACTAGGAGCTCAACATTAAAGATACAATTTTCATCATACTGTATATCAATTCATACTAACTGAATGAAAGAAATTTATCACAGTACCACAAAGCTTACCTCAGGCTCTAGTTTGAAATTGAGCCACTCATCAAGTTTCAAAGCTGCCAAATTAGCAGTAGTTCTGTCTTCCATTTCACTATCACTACTGTCATTAGGAATACCATCCGCTGTTCAAACAAACATTAAAAGGAAAAAATTTTCACATTTACCATATTATAATCATAGCAAAAAAAGTAAGTAAATATAGATACTCTGTATTTAGTATATTGATATACTATACTATATATACAAATCCTTCTGATTATACTAATAATTTGTGTGGGGAGTTCTCCAAACCCAACAGGTCACAAATTAAATCTCAGTATTTAAAAAGAGAAAAAAAAGACATTGTAAAGATCACACTCTCTAATCACAATACAACAAAACAAAACAAAAAAGACAAGAACATAAAAATTGAAGCACAATCTTTAAAAGTAACTGTATGAAGAAGAAAACTAAGAACATAAAGAACGAAATGAAAACCTTATATATCAACCACTACTCATATAAATTCACAGTTTTCAACTTAAAAAAGAAAAAAGAGAAACTATAGATTTAAATACATCTTAGAAAAAACAGCATAAAACCCAAAGAAAAATAGAAGAAAATAGTAAGGAAAAAAATTATATTAGATAAGACAAAACGATAGTAGTAAAAACTACAATCTAGTTCCTTGAAAAGACTAAAAAGCAACCTGCTAGTAAAGTTAATAAACAGAGAGGAAAGCACCAATCTATCTACAAAATCAGAAATGACAATAAAATTATAAAAATTAATATAAAATGTTTTAACTAAAAAGATATAGCATGCATAATTTTAGAAGAAATTTGAAACCTTCAAAGAAATTATTTTCTACAAAACAAACTGAAAGAACAAGAAATGACTAAAACTAAAAGAACAAGAAAGAGAAAAATCCAGACCTTTTGAGGAAGAAATTAAAGATGTCCTTAAAGAACACCAACAAAAAATTCCAGAACACCAACTCTCTCAAACATTCAAGGAATCAAATAATGGCCAACTCCTTTAACAAAACAAATCTGAATCTAATGCTAAACCTGATAAAACCTAAAGATACCTGATTATGCACATACACACACCACACAAACTCTACAGGTCAGCCCCACTAATGAACACAAATATAAAAATTCTAAATAAAATGCTAGCAAAATATTCAGCAATGCAATAAATTCTCCTTAATCCAAGGAAGGTTTATTCTTGGCAGGAAATGATAGTTCCCTAAGAAAACATACATATCACATCAATAGATTAAACAAATTCTGATTATATGAACAAATGCCCAAAAGCTATTTAATAAATTCAACACATTTTTAAAACATTAAAAACAGAAGAATTCTTCCTTAATTTAATAGTACTTTTATTAAAATAAAAATTAACATTAATGGTACAACTTTAGACTTTAAATCTTTATAATTCAACAAGACAAAGTGGACAATTAACATGGTTTTCCGAAGGCATAAAAAAGCAATAAAATTAGTATATTTTAGTAGAAAATTAAAATATTACCACGTGAAGGTGATATAATTTAATAAATAGAAAATTCAAAGGATTAATGAGGGCTTAGTAAAGCAACAGAGTAAATATACTGTTTGTGGTAGTGTTCCTATTAAACAAGATCAGCAGGAAAATGACACAAAGAGAACTCATTCACTGTAATAATTCAAGAACAACAACAAAAATCTTAAAATCATCTTAAGAAATATTATCCAACTCTTATAAAACTTACCAAAAAAAGATATTGCTAGATTTAATAGAAGGTATGGCTAAACAGAATAATATCCTAAATTTCCTGGAAGCAAACACTAAATTAAAATCACAAAAGAATTGTTGGTTGCAGAAAGGGTTATAAGATGACGACTACTGAATATTCATTATAAAAAACAGGTAAGATTATCAAAGAATAGTTTAATAACAGAAAGGCAGCAAAGAGTTACAGGTAGGTCCTCCACTACCAGATACTACAACTTACTAAAAATCAAAACTACTAAACAAGATGGTGTAATATAAAGGCAGAAATTTAAAGTTATCAAGTATACAGAAAGTTTAATAATGACAAAGGTAATATGCAATAAAGATGCCAAATGTAATACGCAATAATGTAAGCTTTCTAAAAAGAGAATACACAAAGCTTAATAAATGGTGCAGATGAGGGGAAAGCCTTAGAAAAAACTCGGATCTACACTTTAAACCAGAGTCAACTCAACACGGTTTAGAAAATTAAATATCTTAAAAATCAAATTATAGAAAAAGAAAGACAAACAAAAACAGAATACTTATCAGGTCAATGAAGGAATGAAACTTTCCCAGCTTTGAAAGTGACTAATATAGGAAAAGATATTCAATCTGAATATACAGTAATCAAAACACAGAATTCAAAATATGTAAAACTAAAAAGGATAATAGATTATATTAAATATGATAGAGAAAGGACTAAACCTTTAAAATCATAAAGCTGTAATTCAAATTTTTAAGAAAAACATCAGTATTCAAATAGGCAAAAGATGAAATAAACAACTAAAGGGAAATATAAACAAATGCTCGGTGAATTATTTCTTTTTGACAGGAAAAAATTAAAAGTGTAAATGAAAGAACTTTTTAAAAAATATATTATTTTATAACATATTTTATTAAAATAGCAAATTTCTTTTTTAACACTAGCACCCAATGATGGTGCAGTTGCAATGAAACTCACTCTTGATGGCCCTAATATGGCTCTATAAGGAAGAAGAACCATAAATAATATTCATATACTTTTATCAAAATTAACTTACACTTTAAGGAATTTTATCCCAAGGAAAATATTTAATGAAAGCAAAAGGACACACAGATAAAGATGTCAATGTACCAATGCCCTCACCTTATTCATATTCTCATGAGTTACTTACCAGGCTATTTATACTCTCTAAACAAACTTAATCCCCTGTGGGCCCCATTACTCCACTGAAACTGCTCTTGTCAAGGTCATCAATGATCGCCATACCACCAAATAGAACAAATAGAATTTTCAGTACATATCTTTTTCAATCTCTCAGAATAACAGTCAAAAGAGCTGACGACACATTTGTGAAATCTATATACCTTCAATACCTGGCTACTCCTTCTTCCTCTACTCAAATTCTAATGATTAGAATTTCTCTGAATTTTGTCAAGAACCCTCTTCTCTATTTACACATTCACTTTAGGAAATTCATTCTCATGTCTTTAATATCATCTACAAGCTGATGACTCACAAATTTGTTTTCCCAGCCCCAGGCTTCTTTCCTGAGCTCCAGATATGAAAATCCAACTGCCTTCAGAAAAAAATCTTACTTAGGATGCCTTAGCCATCTTAAACTTTAACATACCTAACACAGAACTTTTGATTTCTCCCCTATACAACCTGCTCCTCCCAGTTTTCTTAATTTCAAATAAGTGGCATCAATTATTCAGCAAGCTACCACTGAGAAAAACCTGAGAGTGAATGACTCCTCCCCTCCACTCTCCATCCACATTCAATCCAACTAGTACCTCCAAAATAATTTTGAATCTACTTCTCTTCATATCCGCTGCCACCACTGTAGTTCTGAGCCATCATTACATCATGAGACCACTGCAAAAGCCTCCTACCTGTCTCCTTTCTTCCATTCTTGCTCCTTCAGCAATCCATTCTCGTGGCCAAAACAATCTTTTCCAACATAAATTACATCATGTCACTCCCTTACTTAAAACCCCTCAATGCCTTCCCTTGCATTTACCATGACTTACAAGTCCATGCCTTTCTTTCAACTTTGTCTCACCCTACTCTCCTCTTTATCATTATGCTCCCAATCACATAACCTTTCTGTCAGTTCCTAGATCATTTCCTAGTGCAGTCTTGGCCCTTGCCATCTGATTCTACCTAGAGATTATTTCTGCATCTTCACATAGCTGACTTCTCCTCATACTTAAGGTCTCAGCTTAAATCACATCTCTCCTCAGAGAAACTTGTCTAGGGTCCCTTTCTAAAGTAGGTCACCTCTAAGGCAGTTCTCTTTATTTCCTTAATAGTACCATGCAGATTATTTACTTTTTTGCTGTTTACCCCTACTATCACGTAAACTCCTGAGGACAGAAACACCTTGTCTATCTTGTTTTCTGTTACATCCTCAATGCCTAGCACAATACTTGACATACAGCAGTTGCCCAAAAAATACTTGCTGAATCACCAAACAATTATTTCCTTTAAACTACCTTTATTTATTTTAAACTATCATTTAAATTCAAGTGGAAGAGAAAAACAAACTTCCTATCAGCAGGCTTAATCAAATATGCACACATCAATATCAAGTTACCTTAGAAATCAAGTTTAAGAACAGTGGTACATTTCAGTATTTTCTAATTAGTTTTAATACACCTAAAGAGAGCTGCAACTATATAAATTTTTATAATTTCTTATAGTAAAAAGAAAAAAATTCATTTCAAATGTTTTTTATTTCTCTCATAATACATTTACCTCGAAAGGATGACGGTTCCTGAAGAGCATTACTTGCCAACCTAGCTGGTCCACAGAATACCAATACAGTGACGGGTGTCACTGCTGAACAACATCTAATATTAGCTATTCTATGGGCTCTGGTCATTTCATCATAAATAAGCCAATCTGTGGGCAATGCCTGAATTGCTGCAGCTTGACCATTAGTTGGAGGAATCTATTAGGAAAATAAATTTAAAAATTGTTAACTGTATTTATCACCTAATTTACTGGCAATACTTTTAAAATGTAAAAAGACCCTCAATGAAATAGATGATGTATATTAGTACCCAAGCAAAAATTAAAGTCATTGTTCATGTAGTTTGTACAAAAGTCCTCACTACTTAGCACATTACCTCTTCCAACTCTTAAGATTTCATCAAAATTTTGTTCCAATGTTGAATTATACAGTTATAACTAGTTAATTTCTTACAGTAGGTCAGTATTTGGGCATTTTTCACTGATCTTCGACTATCTAAATCAGATTAGTTTTACTTCAAGGCCTAGGAGCATTAAAAATGTTTTACCTTTTTATATTGAGGCTGACTGAGCACTGAAGTGGGATGGAACCGTACTTTTTTCTCCTTTGGCCCTGTCAATACTACATTCTCTCTGTCCACATGGACTAAATTAGGATACATGCCTGCCACCAATGCAGCTTTAACGACAGCCCAGTTCTCGGAATTTGTGTTAACATCTCGAATGTCACCACCACCTCTCGCTCTAACAAAACCTGGAAAGAGGAAAAAACCATATCAACTTTTTTTCTATTGTACAAAATACGTTTTTAAATTTGTGTGTTTTTACAAAAAATTGTATAACTCACACAAGTTGAATGATATTCAAATTCCACAATAAGAAAATCTCCTCTGGAAAGTTTAAAATATGTTCTAAGGAAGTTTGTTTGCTCAGGATAAAGTAAGTAGAAGATTCACTCGGGGACTCAGGGAATTTTAAAAAAATGCACATTCTTGTTACACAGTTCTGCATAAGCTGCTATAAGTAACATACTAAAAAGGGGCGCATATATATGGTGACGGATGGCAACTAGACTTTTCATTGGGAACACAATGTAGTCTATACAGAAGTTGAAATATAATAATGAAAACCAAAATTTATATAATGTTATAACCAATGTTACCTCAATAAAAAAATAAATAATTATTACTATGACTGCTTGAATCAGGTTTCTACCCACTACAACAATAATTTTCCCAATTATATAGATCTATGCTATCTAACGTGGTAGCTACTAGTCACATGTGGTTATTGAGCACTTGAAATGTGGCTAGTCCTAACTGAGATATGCTTACATGCAAAATACTCTCTGAATTTCAAAGACTTAGTACAAAAAAACTTAAAATATCACATTAATAATGTTTTATATTATTACATATTGTAATAACACTTTAGATATGAGTTAAATAAAATATACTTAAAATTGAAAAAAAAAGAAACATACTAAAATCATAGCTGAAAACCTAAACCATTCTTCTGACTGGTACTGATAACATCTTGGTTACGACAGACACTAGTTCTGGAAGTAAAGTCAAGTAAATATAGATTATTCTTGAATTTCAAAAGTCCTTCATATTTCCCCATATTTGAGACAACTCTAAATCCTCTGGTTCATTAATTATATTACTTTGACACATCAGCTAATTTGTGAATCAAGGCCCTGGTACTTTTCTTCTGACTATTTTTTCAATGTACTATGCTGCTCAAAGGGAAATTCAAGGAAGCAATTCTAAAATGAAATAGCAACACTGGCATTCTCTTTAAGAAAAAAAAAATCAAGTGCCTTCAAGAGATTATTATTTATGTTCCAAAAATATGAAGACCAGCACTCATATCAATCTACTTAAATTTTGATAATTTCTATTTCATAGAGCTAAATAATTGTTTATTAATAGTAATAAAATGTAACTACAATATCTAAACTGATTTTTGCCAACAAATATATTATAAATGGCTCATTGTCAACAGTATCCAAAGGTGTTCATATATTTCTCAACTACAGCTTCTGCAATATCATTTTTTTAACCAAAAACAAAAGTTGAGGTCACACAGACATCTACAAAGCAGTTCATGAATATAAGATATACAACAATGTAATAATGTCTTAAAAATAATATAAGATGGCATCAGTTTACACTAGAAATCTATGAGGTATGGGCAGGGTACTCTCAGTGGTTTAAATAGGTTCTTTGGGGGAAAACTTTACCTGATGCTCTAAGTTGACCAAGTAACTGAGTTCTCATGCCTATGATTATTTCCATGGTAGCTTGCGAAAGAAAATTCTTCTCACAAAAGGCTCGCTCCCACCCATCACTTCGTGCTTTCTGCCATGCCTATAAAAATATAATTACATAACAAGATGTATTTACCGATCACTTCCTAGTTAAATAACACAGTAACTGCAAATGACTACATTAACCACTCAAAGTTAATTCTCTATCTCTAAATTATTTTATAAAATCTAAGATTTTATTTAAAAAACTCATAAACTCATAAATATAGAGAACAAACTGATGGTTGCCAGAGGCAGAGGGTGGTGGGTGGGTGAAGTGAGTGAAGGTGGTCAAAAGGGACAAACATCCAGTTACAAAATAAATAAGTCCTAGGGATGTAATGTTCAGCATGGTGACCGTAGTTAATAACACTGTATTGTGTATCTGAAAGTTGCTGAGGGAGTAGATCTTTTTTGCTTTAATAAACTTTTATTTTTTTATTGAAATATAATTGACACATAACATTATATTACTTTCAGGTGTATAACATACTGATTCAACATTTGTATATGTTCTGAGGAGGTCACCACAATGAGTCTAGTTAACAGACTCAAGAGTAGATCTTAAAAGTCCTTATCACAAGAGAAAAAATTTGTAACTATGTGTGGTGATGGATGTTACCTAGATTTACTGCAGTGATCACTTTGCAACATACACAAATATTGTATCATTATGTTGTACACCCAAAACTACTATTATATGTCAATTACATAAAAAAAATAAAAAATAAAATATAAAAAACAAAATCTAAGACTTTATGATCAAATAAAATTTATCGTTAGTTAATTTATACTCAAATGCTATGAAACTATTAAGTTAATAAAATACCACTGAGAACTAAGTATCAGGTAACCTAAATGACCAGCTACGTAAAAATATTTACCTTTGCAGATATGTCTAATTTTCCTCCACCAAAGTGTGGCAGGTTTTCAACTAAGCCAGCATAACACCATTTATATCTAAGAATTCTAACACTCCAGTCCTCCAAAAATAAGCTCTATATCAACCTCCTAAACTGTCTAAGAATGGAAAGTGATTTCCAGAAACCATCTATATGCAGTACAAGAAAGCTCCTCTTTGAAAATGAGATCTCTTGCTTTGCAATATAACTGAAAGACCAAGGCAGCAATTTCTCCTCTCTGTTTTTGAAGGAGCCGGGGAAAAAGCAAAGAATAGAAAGGAATTCTACTCAAAATCTCTAATTATTATCACTCAACTGATTTACTAGAATATATGGTATCTAATACACTCAATTAATAGCAGGGCACCATCCACTGTTCAATAATGCCCACAAAAGAGAGTTCAATTATTTTTTTAAATTGCATGCACTGGAAAATTCCTGTATGCCTGAAAAAGAGTACTTCCTGCATAAACAAAATGAAACTCTTTAAAAATGTGTAGGCACAGCCTACATTCAGGAGAATTTAAGGATAAATAACATATCTACTTTTTCAAGAAATAACATATTCTTCCCCACATATCTGAATTTCTAAATCATTTCCCTTCCTCAGAGTCCCACTTTCCTTATCTTTTCTTTCCCATTTATCACTTTCCTCACTTTCTCACTACTATTATCTTAAAAGGTTGTTAAGCGATTTTTGGAATTCACTTTATAAAATGAGGTTCTTAGCATAGTGTCTTGACCACACAAGAAAAAGATGCACTCTAAAAATCAATAAATAGATACTAAATTCAAGATAACCTTCTCTCAAGCTTTGTTCTATGTACTTTGAATATACAATGTTGCTTAACTAAAATTTTAAAGCATTCCTTGTCGAGACATGTCTGAAACATAAGGAAGATAAGAAACCTATTAGTTAAAAAATAAATACAAGTATAAATAAATATATACATACAAACATACATATATTCCTACAAGGAGAACATTGAGAAAATGAAAGAAAATAGAGAAAAACTGTGATAATTTTAACATACTAACATTAGGAAGATATTTTTCTGGGCTATTAATAAAATGTGAGTTTATAATAACAAAATTAGTGAAATCATATGTATTTTTTTAATTTGTTACACGACCCAGAAATGTGTTTAACCAGCAACACTTTTAGAAATAAAATGACAATAATAATACCTGGAATGCTCTAAGAAGTGCCATATGGTCACTGAAAGTTCCTGCAGTAAAACGTTTCCTACAAAGCATAGCTGCACGTTTCTGAGACGCCTGGGTTGGTAGGACAAAAGGGTCTCGATAGGCTAGCGTGCAGGCAATTGTAAGGATAGGGTCCAGACACTTTAAAACAACAGCACACAGAACCATTTTACCAAGATGTGGTTCTACTGGCAAGTCAGCCAAATGATATCCAAGTTCAGTGAGATCTTCCCATGCATCCATTGCATCTATTGTCTAAACAAAAGGATACAAAACAGAATCTGACATGACCAAAAATTATGTTTAATCAAACCACACACTTAAAAATCCATAAGTATGACGTAAGAATGTAAATTTTCTTTTGCTACCACATCTCATAAAAAATATATTTTGCTGAAGTGACATCAGCATCATGTCAGAGTGAGCTCTCCCCTTAGACTCTCCCCTCTAAGATACAACGAAAAGGACATTCATATACCAACAGAGGACATTCACATATCACAAAAGACGTCTGAGAGACCCACACAGCCATACGTCTGAAGGTGGAGGAGCTGGACACCCCAGAGGAAGTGGAAGGAGGTAAGGGGAATCTCCTCTCCCTCCCAAATAGCAGCAACCTGGGGACTGCATGCAGCTGTGAAAGGACTGGGGGGAGATGGCCATCTGCAGGAAAACCTTTGCTCTCCAAGTTCCCTCACAGCCTGTAGGAAAGCCCCATATAGATGTGCCTAAGCTGTTGTGGGGGTGTCTTCATCAAGCCAACACCCAAGGAGAGTAGCTAGCAAGGGCAGAACGAGAACGCCCCTAGGATCATGCAAGGTGAAAGAGAGTGCCCATCCCCAGCCCAGCACTCCAGGTCAGCCAGTCAGCCATAGCGCCACACAGATAGAAAAGCAGCCAGCAGCTGGAGTGAGCAAGCCACAGATGATGGCAGGCTCAAAATATACAGCTCTTGACCTCCATCCCCCAGCCCCAGTGGTGGCAGGTAGAAGCTGTGATCAGGTACTATCACTATGCAGAGGTACAAACCCATGCCATAAAGCAGTATGAAAAAATGTATTAAATCTCCAGACCAGAAGGAACATGACAAGTACCCAGAAATCAATCTTGAAGGCACAGAAATTTATAATTTAAATGACAGAGAATTCAAAATACCTATCATAAAAAAAACTCAACGAGTTACAAGAAAATACAGATAGAAAGTTCAATGAAGTCAGGAACTTTGTCACAAAAGAGACTGAAACTCTAAAGAAGAACCAATCAGAAATGTTGGAGATGAAAAATACAATGGATGAGATAAAGAAAAATCTGGACTCCCTGAACAATATAGCTGATATTATGGAGGAGTGAATCAGCAGTCTTCAGGAGACAAATATAGAAATGCTTCAGATGGAGGAGGAGAGAGAACTAAGAGTAGAAAGAAACGAAGAAATTCTCCAAGAAATATCCAACGCAATTTGGAAATGCAGCATAAGGATTATAGGTATTCCAGAGAGAGAAGAGGAGAATGAAGCAGAAAGCTTGTTCAAAGAAATAATAGCTGAGAACTTCCCAAACCTAGGGAAGGAGCTGGAAATACAAGTGAAAGAAGCCAAGAGATCTCCTAACTATATCAACATAAAAAGACCATTTCCAAGGCATAGGGTAGTAAAACTGGCAAAAGTCAATAACAAAGAAAAAACATTAAGGGCAACCAGGCAGAAGAAAATAACTTAGAAAGGAACCCATATCAGGCTTCAGCAGATTTCTCAGCAGAAACCTTACAGGCTAGGAGAGAGTGGAATGATATATTCAAAATTCTAAAAGACAAAAACTTTCAGCCAAGAATACTCTAACCAGTGAAAATATCCTTCAAATATGACGGAGAAATAAAAACTTTCCCAGATAAACAAAAGCTAAGAGAGTTCATTGCCCCCAGATCCTCCCCCTACAAGAAATGCTCAAGAAGGCCCCTATACCTGAAAAAAAAAGAAAAGGGTTTCAAAGCCTTGAGTAAGGAGATAAATAGGTAGACAAAATCAGAAAATTGCAGCTCTCTATCAGAACAAGTTAGCAAACACTTAATTATAACATTAAAGATAAAGGGAAGGAAAACACCAAAAATAAATATAATCCCATCATTTTAACCATAAACTCACAACACAAGATGGAATAAGATGTGACAGTAATAACTTAGAAGGAGAAGAGGAGGAGGATGGAATTGGCTTAGTCTAAGGAAATAAGAAGCTATCAGAAAATGGACTAGCTCATCTACGAGATTTTTTATGCAAACCTCATGGTAAACAGTAAACAAAAAATTTGAACAAAGACACAAATGATAAAGAGAAAACTAAGAAAATCATCATAGAAAACTACCTAACTGAATTGGCAGTCCAAAATACATGAGACAAAAAACAAAGGAAATGCAGAAGAAGTGGAAAACAAGTGATAAAATGGCAGCAATAAGCCCTCATATATGGATAATGACTCTAAATGTAAACAGACTGAATTCTCCAATTAAAAGACACAAAGTGGGGGGATTGATTTAAAAACAAGACCCAACAATATGCTGCCCCCAGGAAACACATCTGAACTCCAAAGACAAACACAGCCTCAGAGTAAAGGGATGTAAGACGATTCTACAAGCTAATGGCAAACAAAGGAAAGCAGGTGTTGCCATACTTACATCAGACACCAGCAGACTTCAAGATAAAACATGCAATGAGAGACAAAGAAGGGCAGTATATAATGATAAAAAGCACACTCCATCAAGAAGACATAACACTTATAAATGTCTATGCACCCAAAATAGGAGCATCAGAGTACATAAAGTAACTATTAACAAATCTAAAAGGAGATATTAACAACAACACAATAATAGTAGGGGAAACTCTACACCCCACTTACATCAATGGGTGACAGAAAGTCAACAAGGAAACTGTAGATTTAAAGGAAAAGCTAGACCAGAAGGACTTTATGGATATACATAGAACACTCCATCCAAAAATAGCAGAATACCCATTCTTCTTAAGTGCACATGGAATATTCTCAAAGATGGACCATATCTTGGGAAACAAGGCAACTGTCAATAAATTTAAGAGGACTGAAATCATATCAAGCATCTCTTCTGACCATAATGCTATGAAACTAGAAATCAACTACAAGAAAAAAGCTGGGAAAGAGACAAAGATGTGGAAACTAAACAACATGCTACTGAAAAACCAATGGATCAATGAAGAAATTAAAGGAGAAATGAAAAAATATCTAGAGACAAATGAAAATGAAAATACCCTATACTGACTCATATGGGATGCAGTAAAAGCAGTCCTAAGAGGGAAATTCATAGCAACACAGGCCTATCTTAACAAACAAGAAAAATCTAAAAATAAGCAATCTCAAACTACACCTAATTGATTTAGAAAAAGAAGAACAAAGTCAAAATTCAGCAGAAGGAGGAAAATAATAAAAATTAAAGCAGAAATAAGTGAAATTTTAAAAAAAAAAGGTAGTAGAAAGGATCAGTGAAACAAAAGAGCTGGTTCTTTGAGAAGATAAACAAAATAGACAAAGCCTTACACCGACTCACTAAGAAAAAGAGAGAAAAGGCTCAAATAAGTAAAATTAGAAATGAAAGAGGAGAAATTACAATGGATACCACAGAAATACACAGGATTATA